>NC_133325.1:247090782-247393809 GCF_042186555.1 Aquarana catesbeiana | reverse complement strand
AATCAGTCTTTGGGCACTGTCTGTGGCGAATGGCTCTGCCACTTGGCCTTCCACAACCAGAAGCTCACCTAAAATGTGTGAAAAAAACAAGTGTTAAAATATGCACGCCTAAATACATTACCTTACACTGGGGTGTCAGTCACTCACTTGGTGGGGTTGAAAGGTCACACACTTCCTCCACCTCTCCTTCCTCCAGCTCGTCGGGTGGGCGTGGTCTTGGGCTGGGGCTATCTTCAGCCTCAGGCTGGTGACTTGGGGGGTCCTGGGATCCTTGGACTGTTGTCTGAGTCTTTTCTCCCCTATGATAAGTCAACAAAAGGTATAGTTAAAACACAGTGTTATTTTATATTTTTAAAAATAATCTGAAACGTTGGTTAGGAGTTATGGACAATTGCCTTTTTTTTGTCCTCAAAAAATTAGAAGACAGGATGAACATTCCCTCTGAACAACAATTCTAAACAATACACATTTTCATGCAAGTTTCACAGATGCAGATACCTCAATGATCTCCTATGTGTATTACCCCTCTAAAATTTCTTTATGGTCACATAGGACACTAGTGCTCGTGAGTCCAGATGTGGAAGCAGCTGCTGTGTCCTGTCCTTACATTACACTGAATCATTTTTGAAGAAGCATTATATTTTCCAACACATCTACACCACATCCACAAATTATTGGAATACGAAAAATTAACAAGACATAAATGTATATGTCCAACCCTGTACCATCGTATTTGGCGAAAAAAAAAAAAATAATTTTCTTTTGTATCATATGTCTTTTACAAAGAATGGTCTTTACGAACGATGCTGTATAAATGAAAAAAATATGGATGAGCATGCAAGTTAAGTATCTAAATAGGAAAACACAACAAGTACTTACTTTTTTTAAGCAGCTTCTTTATTCGCAAATATTATTCTGGCTCCCGACTTTTGATGTCAGACCACCACTTCCTCAATTGTTCTTTAGACCGTTTTGTGCCAAATTTAGCTTCTAGAGCGGTGACAACTGAGGACATTATTTTGTCCTTACGCATATTCGGTCATGTGTACAGTCCTTTTTTGCCATCGTAGTCCTCCCTTCTCAATATGGACACCATCTCCACCATCTCTTGAAAATCCATGTTGGTGGCCTTATATCTCCTCCGGGATGTGGATGGTTGTGGCTCCGGGCTTTCCTTCTCGCTACTTCCACTGATTCTCTCCGCCATCTTTCTCTATCTACTCCCACTGCGCAATGAAGAGTGAAGGGGCGAGGACAAATCATACTAAAGAACGTCAGGGGCGGGCGACACAGGCAGAGCATGACACATGCGCAGTGTATATAAAGCTATTACGATAGCCTACGTATGTCCGTGCGGAAGTAGCAAGCGTCAGAAACGAAGGTAAGTTTAAACGTGGGGGTGTGTGTGTGTATATGTGTCCCCTAGATTCTTCACAAAATAATCCTGGGAGTTCTGACTGACATTACAGTTTTGATCTTGTGTCTTGTCTTTCAGCAACAATGAATCGTTTTAAAGAGGCAGATTTTTTGTTGCGATTTATTGACCTATATCAGGAAAAGAAAAACCTGTGGGAGGTCAAACACCCACTATATTACAATAGAGATGTAAGGAAGGCAACACTGGGCACACTTTTAGAATTTGTGAAGACTCGATTCCCCCAGGCAGACCTCAAGTTTGTGGACAAGAAAATTGGTATCTTGCGAAACATGTACAAGCAGGAACACAATAAAATCCAGGAGTCGCTCAGATCCGGTGCAGCAGCCGACCAAGTTTATGTACCCAAGTTGTGGTACTACCACAAAATGCAATTCCTGGATGACCAGACAGAAGCTAGGCAATCACTTTCGACCCTTCCCCCCACCCTTCCCTCCAGCCTTCCCCCCACTCTTACCTCCAGCCTTCCATCCACCTCCACCCCAGCTGAGGAGTCCCAGGAAGAACTGGGCCTTTTCATCCCTGATGAAGTGGATACACTCAGCTTCAGCCAGGTATCCTTTTTTGTGGAATTTGTGATTATGTAAATATTATTAATGATGTTAACGTGTTAAATTTTGAAGTGCTTAATAAAAAATGACTTCATCACAAATATTAATATGTAGACATATCACTAGACAGTAGTGGCCAAAAATATACTTCTGCATAGGTGTGCGCAGCCTCAAATACATATGCATGTGTATATGTACTGATGGTGTCAGTAGGGCAGTGGACAGTGTAATTTTGTTTATTTTCTTTGCCAAAAAATAATTTTCTTTTGTAACATTTTTTTGGAGGATGAAATATCAGTGGTCTAAACAGGGGGGAATATGCACCACACAAGGCGATTAGGGTGTGCCCAGGCACACCCTGTGGGCACGCCTATGTACTTCAGATATTGTTGATCACCTGAAATAATGGTGGTGTCAAATAGATAGCCTTTACTATTTGTGGAGAATTATATTTGCAAGTCGTGAGCTGAAAATTGTGTGTGATTGCGTAACACAAAATTACGACTATGTACCTTTTTTTGACACAGGATGACCTCAGCCAGGAGGAGGTCTTGACCACTGGGAGAGAGGAGGAGGCCTTGCCCAGTGGGAGAGAGGAGGAGGCTGTGGCTGGGCCGAGTAGAAGCCACACGGAGTGTCAGGTGCCTCCCCTCCGCATTCTCACCAAAAGGCCCAGGAGAATGACCCAAACTGAGGAGGAATCCCTAGCCCTCTAGTACACCACCCAATGCAGAGGAGGCGTATGGGACATATATGGCCACCAGATTGCTGGAATTGGAAAAGGGGCAATGCCTCCTCTGTGAGGGTTTGATTTTTCAGGCCTATCAGAAGGGCTTGAGAGGGGAGCTTACTGCTACCACGTATCTGGCCGATGAAGCCACTCCTCCTCCTCCTCCTCCTCCTCCTGCCCCAAGTACACCACCAGAGGCCCAGCCTCCGAGGAAGGCTGCAGAGAAGCGTGGAGGGAAGGCTGCAGAGAAGCATGCAGAGAAGGCTCCACGGAAGAGTAGAAAGTGTTTGCCTGGCCTCTGTCTGGTCTGACTGTGCTCCCTGTGCTCCCTAGTCGCAAGATATCAATTTTCTTGTCCTAAAACTTGATGTGTGTCCTGGGGGACGAAAGGCTTCACAGATTCTAAAAGTGTCTCCAGTGTTGCCTTCCTATTTTTTTTTAACAAAAATAAATGGATTTTTTGGTTACCTTACATTATTGACTATGTGTTTTGATTCCAAAATGACATTTTGTTTGGGAGTAGGCAGGTACAGGTCAAAAAGACTATGGGGTTGATTTAATAAAAGCAAACAGACTGTGCACTTTGCAGAGGGCAGTTGCCCTCTGCAAGTACAATTGCTCCAGAGCTTAGGAAATGAGGTAAGGCTTGACTTTGCAAAGAGTACACAATCCTGTGCAAGGAAAATTAAAAAAACAACATTTTTGCTTGCACATGATTGGATGATGGAAGTCAGCAGAACTTCTGCTCATTTACTAAGCTCTGGAGCAACTGCTCTTGCAGAGGGCAACTGCACTTTGCAAAGTGCACAGTCTTTTTCCCTTTAGTAAATCAACCCCTATGTGTGTTTTTGCCAAAAGGCTAAATCATTTCTAAAATCAAGTGAAAAGTACTAGTGAAAAGTTCACTTTAGAAATTGTACAGCAAGTGCACTTGTTGGAAGTGCAGTCGCTGTAAATCTGAGGGAAGAGCTGAAATGAGGGGAAGCTCTGCTGATTTTATCATACAATCATGTGCAAGAAAAAGGTTTTTTTTTTGGGGGGGGGGTTCCTTGCATGTGCCCCTCGGATCCACAGCGAAGGCACTTCAAAATGCCTCTTTCTGTGCAATTCCAAGTAGAATTTGCACTTGTAGTGAAAAATGAATTTGCCTTTGGAAAATAAACCCCCCTATGTCTAATTAACAAGGGACACCAACCTCATTAAGGTTCATTAAAATAACACAAAATATTAAGGTTATTGTGGTAACTTGAAAATACAAAAATAAAATAAACCAAAAAAAATGTTTGTATAATTTAGCACACATTGTAAAATAGATAAGTGTTGAAATCAATAAAAAAAAAAAATATGAGTCCAAAATATAATTTAATACTTTATTTATGGAGATCTGGCTTTTTAAAAATATCATATTAGTCATGGCATGAGGATAAATCATGAAGAAAGTAGTTTGTGAGAACTCTGTGTGAATATAAAGCAGAAAAACAATTTTGTTCCTCTCGCATTATAAATTAAAAAAAAGCGCTGTCTTAAAAGATCACAGAAGAGGAATGTGCTAGCTTCAATACGAAGGCTAGTTTTACCATACCGAACGCTTCCGTCTTGTAATTACTTCAGAGCATGCGTCAGTTTGAGTTCGTCGGACTAGCACACAGACGATCGGTTTGTCCGCTAGAAAGAAGAGTTCGTCGGATAGATTTAAAACATGTTTCAAATCTAAGTCCCTCCAACTTTTGAGCAAACAAAGTCCGCTGGAGCCCACACACGATTGAATTGTCCGACGAAATCCAGTACGCCGAACCAAGTCTGCCGTAAAGTCTGCTCGTGTGTACGTGGCATTAGCCGAACAAACACGCAGCGGCACCCAGTTGTCCAATTCATCTCATTTCAGTGGCATGCAGGCCACTCATCTTTTCTCTGTCTTTCTCCCTGAGCTAGTTCAGGTTTCCATCCGTGACCAGGTTGGACTTTATCTCCCCAGATAAAAAAAAAAAAAAAAATGGGGGGGGGAAGAAAGTACAGTTCGCATCTTCACCAGGGTCAGTCGCAGACAGAGGTGAGACAGTTCATTTCGGGTAAAGTCACACCAGGCCCACCGTCAGATGGTTATCCACCACCTTGTTGACTTCCTGCTCACCGAACAACCGGACACACCACTGGTGGATCTGGACAGGTTGAGAGTTGTGTTTAGCAATCTCAACATGCCCATGGCTGAGCATAGAGTGGAAGGCCCGGCACACTCTATCACCTTCCTAGGTGTCACTCTGGACACACGTGCCATAGCCTGCCCCCCCGACAAACTAGCCCGTACCAGGACAGTTATCCATGCCTTTACCCAGTCACAAGGGTGCACCATGAGGCAGTTGCAATCCTTACTAGGGATGCTGAACTTTGCGATGAGGATTATTCCTCAAGGACAGTCCTTTATATCACAGCTTTTAGTCTTTCTTACACCAGTGCAAGATCCAGACCAAGTTCTCAAACTAGACCAAGCAGCAGTAGCAAACTTAGCTATGCGGGACAAGTTCACCAGCTGGAACGGCATTTCAATGTTCATCCCGGCAGTGTCAGGTGAGCCACCATGGGTGGTCACTGATGCCACAGCCTCCACGTGCTTCGCGGTCATTTTTCAGCCGTCACTGGTTTGCCAAACCTTGGCCCCCAGAAATTCTCTTAAATTTCTGCTTTCACCCATTCTTCATCACTCTTCGAGCTGTATCCCATTGTGGCAGCTGCCCAGGTCTGGGACCACACTTGGACAGGACAGACGGTACACTTCACCATGGACAATCAGGCCATGGCCGACATCATCAATAAAGATAGATTCAAGTTACTCCTCATCATGTCCTTCCTACACAGGCTCGCACAGCTGTCACTCTGTCACCAGTTTAATATCTTCTGTAGACATATTCCAGGCAAATGCAAAATCGCAGCTGATGCGCTGTCCCGTTTTAAACTTACTTTGTTTTTCCAGCAGGAGCCTGGAGCCACCCCAACAACTACTCCTGTTCCACCCTAGTCGTTGCTGATGATGGACTGAAGTCACATCTCACCAACGCAACCCAGCTTATTAACACTGTTGTGTGGTCACACAATATTACCCAGCTCTTTGGCATTTGCAGGTAAAAATCTTGGGAGGGGCTCTCTATTATTCTGCCAATGTATTGTATGCTCTCTACAGTGTGAGTCTGTGTCTGACCAGCCCTGATTGGTGCTGTGCCAGTCACATTACTAATAGAAAACAGCTTGTGTGCATTAATATGGTGTAGGCAGAGCTAAAGGGATTGTAAACCCTCGTGTTTTTTCACCTTGGACCCCGCAGATGACAGTGCCTTGTAGATTACTGAGATTCCCCCCCTGCTCACCACCACACCATTGTTCATACGCAGTTATTTGAGGTCCGTTCGGAAGTGTTTTGCAATGTTTGTGTAAGAAATCCGAGATCTGGGTGAATCTAAAGAATTTGGACGTAGGCATATCTAAGCTACTGACGCAAAATGCTTTAGAGAGTGGGCCGTGAGGTCTAAGGAAGTGTCCTACTCTGTATAGCCTTTTGTCAAGCTACCACTTGAAGGCTTTTATGTCAAGGCCCGGGAGGAATTTTTGGAATAGGTGTTTTAACGGTTCTGTGGGGGAGGTCAGTTGGATGTTTTCAGGCTGTCCCAAAGAGCGAATGAGTGTGACAGTATTGGGGATAGGATTGAAGGTCTCAGTTTCTTAGGGCTCCAGAGTAGATAGTCCAGTGTTTGAAGGGGGACCGCCTGCCTCTAGATGTGTATCCAGTCGGGTTGTTCCCACCGTGAATACACCACTGATCGCTGTGCCAGTTGGGCTGCTTGGAAGTACCAGAGTAGGTTGGGAAGGCCCAATCCCCCTTCCCCTCTAGATCTAAATAGGATAGCTTTTGAAAATCTGTGGCCCCCCTTGCCCCATATGAATTTGATGGTTTTGGCTTGAAAATGTTTTAGGCGAGTTTTGTCAACAGGGATTGGGAGGGCTCTAAAATAGTATAAGATGCGGGGGGAGTAGTTTAGTAGTAGTTTGTAGTAGTAGTAGTTTGCTTGGTGGAGGAGTTCAACAATGGAAGTTAGTTTGATCCCCAAATAGGTAATTGCTGAGCCATTCCAGGTGAACCGAAAGCTCTCCCTAAGCCTGGCTAGAAGAGAATCTGGAATGTTGATGTTAAGTGCTTGGGATTTGTTGTAGTTGATCCTAAGGCCCGAGGCCACTCCAAATTCGTCTAGGAGATGACATATATTGGGAAGGGAGGTTAGTGCAGAAGAGACAAACAGTAAAATGTCATCCGCAAATAATGTGCATTTGTGAAGTCGGGAGCCTCATTGAATGCCTTGGATGTTCGGGTTGTTTCTGATGGCTATTTCCAAAGATTCAATTGCTATGGCAAAAATTAACGGGGAGAGTGGGCATCCCTGTCTGGTGCCTCTGGATATGAAGAAAGATTCCAAGTAAAATTCCCGCAGACGCACCTGAGCCGAGGGGGAGAAATAAAGGGCATGCATAATGTTGAGGAATGGTTCCCCCAAAGCCACATCGTTTTAAAGTGGAAACGATGTATGACCATTGAACGGTATCAAATGTTTTTTGGAGGTCCAGGGAAAGCAGACAGCCCTGCCTGGGCGCACCCTTGTCCCAATTAGAATTGAGAAGGGATATTATGTCGATTGCGTGGCGGGTCTGATCTGGGCAATGTCTCCCTGGGATAAAGCCCACTTGGTCTTTGCTGATGTATAGGCTAATGAAGGAAGCTAGGCGGTCTGCAAGGATTTTAGTCAGAATCTTTAAGTCATTATTAATAAGAGATATCGGCCTATAGTTGCCGACTTTGGTGTCTAATTGGCACCCCTGTCTCATAGCATTAGAGAAGCGAGCCATATAGGGAGCGAGTGTGGTGGCAAATGATTTGTAGTAGGGCACAGAGAAGCCGTCCAGGCCAGGTGCTGAATGTGGTTTCACATTTTTTATGACCGCGCACACTTCCTCTGCGGAGATAGGGGCATCCAGTTTCAGGCGGTGTTTACCTTCCAATATGGGGATCTGAATGTTATCTAGGAAACGGTCTACCGCATTTTGAGAGGGGCTGTTATCCCCGCTGTACAGGGATTTGTAGTAATTTTGGAATTCCCCCATGATACGTTGGGGGTTCTGAGAGAGAGTGCCACCATGAATTTTAATTTTGGGGAGTGTCGGAGTTTTAAATTTTGGTGAGAGCCTGCCTGCGAGCATAGATCCGATTTTATCAACCTGACAATAAAACCTGGAGCTATTCCAGCGAAGCCATTTCTCCGCCTTAGTAGTTAGGGATAGGTTTAAAGCCATACCGGCTGCATCCAGCTTAGTGGTAGGAACAGCTCTTGGGTTGGTCTTATGTTTTTTAGATAAGGTTATAAACTCCTGCTCCAGCTTTTCTAAGTCTGCTCTATGAGTCTTGTTAATCTGGGAGGCTATTTGTATCAGATGACCGCTAATAATGGCTTTGTGAGCCACCCAGAGGCATGAGGGGCTAGTGTCCGGCGTGTCATTTGTATGGAAATAATTTCGGATATTATTTTCGATTTCTGTTGCTCTGATCTGATCACTAAGAATGGACTCATTAAGTCTCCAGCTCCTACAGGGTTTGTGGCCTGCGGGGTGCTGAAGGGTCAAAACAACCATGGAGTGATCCGACCAGACCACATCTTTGATGTAGGCCCTCTTCATCAGTGAAATGGAGGCAGAGATAATGAGAATATGATCTATTTTTGTGAGCAATTTGTGGGGGATAGAGAAATGTGTGAAGTCTCACAGAGTGGGATTCACTTCTCTCCAAATGTCCACCAGTCCGTGTTGGAAGATCAGTTTGGCTATGCACAGGCTCTGTTTGGTGGGTCTAGTGAGGCGTTTGTCAAGGGGGTGTGACTTGTCCAACCCCTGGTCAAAGGCTGTGTTGAAGTCTCCCCCAAAAATCACTGTGCCCTCCAACAATGGGGTAAGGGTTTTCAGCACGTGTTGAAATAAGGTTAGTTGGCCTTTGTTGGGGGCATAGTATGATATGATTGAGTATAGTTTGTCATCCAATTCCCCCACTAAGAGGATATATCTACCCTCTGGGTCTTTGAGTTCAGATTTGAGGGTGAATTTACACCGTTTGGAGAAGAAGATGCCCACTCCTTTATTTTTGTCATCAGCATTGGCTAATGAGAAAGAAGGGAATTTGGAGTGAATAAAGGATGGGTTGAAGCATTTAGGGAAGTGTGTTTCCTGAAGGAGGACTACGTCCACCTTTTGGGCATAAAGGTATTGGAAGACTTTGCGCCTTTTAGTTGGGGAGTTCAGACCTTGGGCATTATGAGATACTAACTTGAGGGGTATCATTACTGGAGGGTCGTTAGCCATTGAGCAGAGGAGGGAGCCATTCTAGACGACTAGTAGCACTTACCAATAGGAGTCCACAGGGCCCAAGGCATTCCACGCACCTGCTGAAGACCTCTGAGAGCGCCAGTAGGTTTTGCGGGGAGCCCCCCAGTCGACCTCTGCAATAAAAGAATAATTAAAACCTTGTTGAAGAGGGAGGAAAAAAGGGCAGAAAGGAAAGTCGGAGGACAAGAGAGTCTTCCATAAGGTGGAGGGGACAGAGTCCTTCATCAGTCGGTGTGAGTCACACTGAGATCCCTGTAAAAAAAACAAGGATTGGACCTGTCCAGAGAAGGGTAAGGTACCTTTTCTACTAGACAGGGAGGGGTGCATGAACACCACCCCAGCAGAGAGGCCTCATGCAATGGATTGTGAAAAACAAAAAGGAGGCACTGGGGCCCAGCATTTACAAGGTCACCTCTACCATAACAAGTTCTGAGGCTAAGGCAAGCTTGGAGGTGAATATGCAGCAGTCAGCAGTGAACAATCAATAAAGACAAAAACCTATTAGGCATAAACGTGATAACCTGGAACCTAAAGGATTGACGTGTCCTGAGGGTTATTCAGGGGCTGTGGCTAGCCCCTCCACATAGGGGATACAAAAATACAAGCATTAAAAAAAAATATAAACGAGAAACAAAAAAAATGAAAATATATAATAAAGAAAAAGTGTCCTCCCCGGGTATGTGCCCTACTAGACCGCCTCAGCGGAGGCATGAGGGCACTCCTAATGGGTGCTCGTCTTGCAAGGCACCGGTGGGGCATTCCCGTCCACCCAATGAGCAGCCGGGAGGAATAAAAGAAAAAAGGATAGAAAAAAAATGAAGTTCATCCCATCAGGTTCAGGGAGGGACGGTTTCCTTGGACTTCTTTGATCTGGCAGATTCCCAGACTGGGTTCCATTAGGATCTGAAGAAGCGGTTTTAAGGCTCTCCTCTTTTGAATAGTAGATGGGGATAGGTCTGCGAAGATTTGCAGTTGATGGCCCTGAAACACAATTTTGGACATGACTCTTGATTTCCTCATCACCTCCTCCTTGACAGAATAGAAATGTGGTTTCACCATGATATCACAGGGGAGACCATCCGCCCTAGGGGGCCTGAGAGCTCTGGAAGCCCGATCCAGCTCCAGTCTGTCCTGAGGCGTGTCGGGAAGCAAGTCTTTGATGAGAGATCTTATGGTTTCAGGGATATCTTTATAGGACTCTGGGAGCCCCCTGACTCTGAAATTGTACCTCCTTTTCCTGTTCTCAAGGTCCTCGATTTTAGCATTGGCAGTCTCCAGTTGTTCCTGCAGTATCTGTATACAAGCAGTGTTTTGGTTTGTTCTGGAAATGATGGATTCTAGATTAGTTTCTATGATTTCCTATGCTCTGGAGGTCAGCTTTAATGTCACTCGTAATCTTGTTAACTGTGTTGTGCAGTCCCCTATCCAGAAGGTCTGCAAACTTGACAAATAGGTCTGCCACATTAACAGGCTGCAGTAGGCCCGAGTCCCCAGGCTGTAGTAGCTGGTGGGACTGGGAGGGGCCGGCGCCCATGGGGGAGAAGTCCAGGTCTGTCAGGGATTGCTCTATGAAGGATTCAGATGATGCTGGTGATGCTGGGTTCAGTGGAGGGTTACCTGCTGTTGTTCCTTGCTGCAGCATGTACGGGGAGGCCGCGGGCTGTACACTGGAGAGGAAGGCTGGTACAGTGCTGTGAGGTGTGGCCGCCATTTTGGCTGTCTCGGTCTAAGACAGAGCGGCCTCAAATGCTCGCGTTAGATTCCTCCTCACTGCTCCCGAGTACATCGGGGGTGTCCCCGGCGCTACCGCAGCTCCTGGGGGGTCAATCCAGGCAGTGATCACTGGCGGTAGTGCCGTTAGAGAGGCCTGTGCTGCTGAGGTGGGATAGAGCTTCCGGACTAAGCGTCCATCTTAGGTGCCGCCCAGTGCATTTTTTTTTAGCACTGATCACTGTATTAGTGTCAATTGTCCCCAAAAAGTGCCAAAAGTGTCAGTTATGTGTCCGATCTGTCTGCCGCAATGTTGCAGTCCCGATAAAAATCACCGATTGCCGCCAATACTAGTAAAAAAACAAAAAAACAAATAAATAAAAATTCCATAAAAATATCCCATAGTTTGTAGACGCTATAACTTTTGTGCAAACCAATCAATATACGCTTATTGGGATTTTTTCACCAAAAACATGTAGCAGAATACAAAATGACCTAAACTGATGAAGAAATTTGATTTTTTTAAAATGTTTTTATTGGACATGTTTTATAGCAGAAAGTAAAAAAAAATATTGTTTGTCGTATTGCAAAAAATGGCCTGGTCAGAAAGGGGGGTGAACCTTCCAGGGCTGAAAAAAATGCTTTTAACCTCAAATGCTCATAACCGCTGCAAAACTTGCATAAACTCGGTATGTAAAAGTTGTAAAATGAAAGTTTTTCACTGTCGGTTTCCAGCTGTCAAATTTCCAGTGTTCAGAAAAGGTTTTCAACTGGCCTGTATAGATGAGAATTAACATGATTGACACTATCTTTTACTTTATTCAAATGCCATCTGCGTTCAATACATACAGTATGATATATTTAATGCTGTTTTATATTAAAATTATGCTTTTTTGTGAGTGTAATTCCTCGTACATACAATCGGACTTTCCAACAACAAAACCGTGAATTTTTGTTCGAAGGGTGTTGGCTGCAACTTGTCTTGCATACACACGGTCACACAAATGTTGGCCAACAATTACGAACGTGGTGACGTACAAGACATATGATGAGCCGATAAAAAGGAAGTTCAATAACCAGTGCGCCACCCTTTGGGCTCATTCTGCTAATCTCGTGTTTATCTCGTGTTAGTAGAAGTTTGGTGATTGACGATTCGCGCTTTTCAGCCTCGTGCATTTCAGTTTGTTTCTGCTTTTCAGGTTGTGTTTGTTGGTTCGAATCTCTTCTGCAGTGCGTGCTTGTCAGTTTGTTTCTGTCTTCCAGTGCATTCTTGTCAAGTCCTTTCTGATTTTCAGTTTGTTCTGTCAGTTCGTTCTGAGCAGTCGTTCGTTTATTAGCCATGTTGCGGTTACATACTCGGAGAGTTCGTGCTATTGTTGGGCTTGGTGTTGGAGTTATTGCTTTGACCCAAGTCCAGTCCATGAACAGGGAGAGGAGGAGTTCTTGGACTAAGAATTGGTTGCTTAATCGTGACCAATTCTGTCATATGCCTTTGTTGCGGGAGCTCCAGGAATCCTGATGATTTCAGGAATTATCTCCGGATGACGGACCCCGTCTTTCACCGTCTATTGGCTTTGCTGTCCCCTTATATTATGAAGCAGGACACCTGCATGCGGCAAGCCATCTATCCCGAACAAAGGCTCGTCGCCACCTTGCGGTACTTGGCGACGGGGAAAAGTCTCCAGGACATCAAGTTCACGACTGGGATCTTCCCCCAGGCTCTGGGAATCATTATTCCAGAGACCTGTTCTGCCATAATTCAAGTCCTGCAGAAGGACTATATTAGGGTAAGTTTTATCCTTTAACATCACATTCTATGTATTTAATGTTTGCTAATGTATTGCATTCATTTCATAATTCCTTAAATACCATGATTGTAATATGCTGTGAATGTCCTCTTTGTCCTCATGCATGCTGTAAGCTTTTAATGCTCCTTTTTTGTCCTTCATGCATATTTGCCTTCACTAACCTCCCCAGCATGCTATCCTGGGCCCATACACACCTAGCCTAGTCACTTAACAATGTATTTTGTCAGCTCCAATGTAGTGCTTACTAGGGATGAGCTTCGAGTTCGAGTCGAACTCATGTTCGACTCGAACATTGGCTGTTCGCAAGTTCACCGAACAGCGAACAATTTGGGGTGTTCGCGGCAAATTCGAATGCCGCGGAACACCCTTTAAAAGTCTATGGGAGAAATCAAAAGTGCTAATTTTAAAGGCTAATATGCAAGTTATTGTCATAAAAAGTGTTTGGGGACCTGGGTCCTGCCCCAGGGGACATGGATCAATGCAAAAAAAAGTTTTAAAAACGGCCGTTTTTTCAGGAGCAGTGATTTTAATAATACTTAAAGTCAATCAATAAAAGTGTAATATCCCTTTAAATTTCGTACCTGGGGGGTGTCTATAGTGTGCCTGTAAAGGGGCGCATGTTTCCTGTGTTTAGAACAGTCTGACAGCAAAATGACATTTTGAAGGAAAAAACTCATTTAAAACTACCCGCGGCTATTGCATTGCCGACAATACACATAGAAGTTCATTGATAAAAACGGCATGGGAATTCCCCAAAGGGGAACCCCGAACCAAAATTAAAAAAAAAAAATGACGTGGGGGTCCCCCTAAATTCCATACCAGGCCCTTCAGGTCTGGTATGGATATTAAGGGGAACCCCGGCCAAAATTTAAAAAAAAAAATGACGTGGGGTTCCCCCTAAATTCCATACCAGACCCTCCAGGTCTGGTATGGATTTTAAGGGGAACCCCGCGCCAAAAAAAAAAAAAAAAACGGCGTGGGGTCCCCCCAAAAATCCATACCAGACCCTTATCCGAGCACGCAACCTGGCAGGCCGCAGGAAAAGAGGGGGGGACGAGAGTGCGGCCCCCCCTCCCTCCTGAACCGTACCAGGCCACATGCCCTCAACATTGGGAGGGTGCTTTGGGGTAGCCCCCCAAAACACCTTGTCCCCATGTTGATGAGGACAAGGGCCTCATCCCCACAACCCTGGCCGGTGGTTGTGGGGGTCTGCGGGCGGGGGGCTTATCGGAATCTGGAAGCCCCCTTTAACAAGGTGACCCCCAGATCCCGGCCCCCCCCCTGTGTGAAATGGTAAGGGGGTACTACCCCTACCATTGCACGAAAAAAGTGTCAAAAATGTTAAAAATGACAAGAGACAGTTTTTGACAATTCCTTTATTTAAATGCTTCTTCTTTCTTCTATCTTCCTTCATCTTCTGGTTCTTCTGGCTCTTCTGGTTCTTCTGGTTCTTCCTCCGGCGTTCTCGTCCAGCATCTCCTCCGCGGCGTCTTCTGTCTTCTTCTCCTCGGGCCGCTCCGCACCCATGGCATGGGGGGGAGGCTCCCGCTCTTCTCTTCTTCTCTTCTTCTTTTCTTCTTTTCTTCTTTTCTTCTCTTCTTCTCTTCTTCTTCATTTTCTTCTCCGGGCCGCTCCGCAATCCATGCTGGCATGGAGGGAGGCTCCCGCTGTGTGATGGTGCTCCTCGTCTGACAGTTCTTAAATAACGGGGGGGCTGGGCCACCCAGTGACCCCGCCCCCCTCTGACGCACGGTGACTTGACGGGACTTCCCTGTGGCATTCCCCGTGACGTCACAGGGAAGTCCCGTCAAGTCACCGTGCGTCAGAGGGGGGCGGGGTCACCGGGTGGCCCCGCCCCCCCCCGTTATTTAAGAACTGTCAGACGAGGAGCGCCGTCACACAGCGGGAGCCTCCCTCCATGCCAGCATGGATTGCGGAGCGGCCCGGAGAAGAAAATGAAGAAGAAGAGAAGAAGAGAAGAAAAGAAGAAAAGAAGAAAAGAAGAAGAGAAGAAGAGAAGAGCGGGAGCCTCCCCCCCATGCCATGGGTGCGGAGCGGCCCGAGGAGAAGAAGACAGAAGACGCCGCGGAGGAGATGCTGGACGAGAACGCCGGAGGAAGAACCAGAAGAACCAGAAGAGCCAGAAGAACCAGAAGATGAAGGAAGATAGAAGAAAGAAGAAGCATTTAAATAAAGGAATTGTCAAAAACTGTCTCTTGTCATTTTTAACATTTTTGACACTTTTTTCGTGAAATGGTAGGGGTACTTATGTACCCCCTTACCATTTCACACAGGGGGGGGGCCGGGATCTGGGGGTCACCTTGTTAAAGGGGGCTTCCAGATTCCGATAAGCCCCCCGCCCGCAGACCCCCACAACCACCGGCCAGGGTTGTGGGGATGAGGCCCTTGTCCTCATCAACATGGGGACAAGGTGTTTTGGGGGGCTACCCCAAAGCACCCTCCCAATGTTGAGGGCATGTGGCTTGGTACGGTTCAGGAGGGAGGGGGGCCGCACTCTCGTCCCCCCCTCTTTTCCTGCGGCCTGCCAGGTTGCGTGCTCGGATAAGGGTCTGGTATGGATTTTTGGGGGGACCCCACGCCGTTTTTTTTTTTTTTTTTTGGCGCGGGGTTCCCCTTAAAATCCATACCAGACCTGAAGGGTCTGGTATGGAATTTAGGGGGAACCCCACGTCATTTTTTTTTTTTAATTTTGGTTCGGGGTTCCCCTTTGGGGAATTCCCATGCCGTTTTTATCAATGAACTTCTATGTGTATTGTCGGCAATGCAATAGCCGCGGGTAGTTTTAAATGAGTTTTTTCCTTCAAAATGTCATTTTGCTGTCAGACTGTTCTAAACACAGGAAACATGCGCCCCTTTACAGGCACACTATAGACACCCCCCAGGTACGAAATTTAAAGGGATATTACACTTTTATTGTTTGACTTTAAGCATTATTAAAATCACTGCTCCTGAAAAAACGGCCGTTTTTAAAACTTTTTTTTGCATTGATCCATGTCCCCTGGGGCAGGACCCAGGTCCCCAAACACTTTTTATGACAATAACTTGCATATAAGCCTTGAAAATTAGCACTTTTGATTATTCATGTTCGTGTCCCATAGACTTTAACGGTGTTCACATGTTCGAACAAACTTTTTTCCTGTTCGCATGTTCTGGTGCGAACCGAACAGGGGGGTGTTCGGCTCATCCCTAGTGCTTACCCCAAACACCCCCCAAAATGTGTCCAAATGTTATTGTTGTCCTTAAATTCAGGCAGAGTGCAAGAGGCTTTTTTTGGGGGGGCCCAAACTCATTTTGAACCTTCCCTCACCCCCAACTGCTAAGTCAACTGATACCAATACTGTATCTGCTGACTTTGCCAAACCCATACACACTATACCTACCTCTTTTGTGTTCATATTTATGGATGAATTCACCAAAGCATGTAGTGCAAGAGCCTGCCTGAATACTTTCAAATGGTATTGTTTAAAGTTTTGTTCTCCTATTATCTTGATAGGTAATTGTAGAATGTAAAAACGTGCTTCAATTTGGACAGTGTGTATTCATATTTTTGTATTATGAAACTTCTTACCTGTCCAGTGGGCTGCCAATGCTCTCAATGAAGTGGAGAGGGTTACTTGTCCAAAACATCTACCCCCCACCATAAAATTTTTCCAATGGGCCACCAGAGGGGGTGAGGAATCTAATAAGTTGACCTATACTTTTGTTTTTAAATACTAATTTCAATAATGTTGTTATACTTATGTTGGCCAAGATGTTTGGCCATGTTTGTGTCTAATCTGCTTGCAATGTTATGTGCAAAAATACTATTTTTTTTTCTTGTTTGACTCCACAGTTTCCTTCCAAACCACAGGAATGGCAGACTGTTGGTTTCCAATTCCACCACCAGTGGGACTTTTCCAATTGTGGTGGTGCAATTAATGGGAAGCACTTCTGGATCGTCCCACCACTCAACTCGGGGTCATACTACTTCAACTATGTCAGATAAGGGTGCTCAACGAGGCCGAGATGCTGAGAGTGGTAACCTCTTGTGACTAAGCGCGCTCCACTCCTGGAGATGGTACAGGGGGTGAAGGGCACAAAGAGGCACGAGTCACCAGCAGGCTGGGCAGGTCGTGCGTGAAGGTCACCAGTAGTGAGATAGCTGTGCAGGACTGGAAGATGCTGAAGCTCAAGGAAGGAGGATGAACAGCTGATCCAACAACAGGCCGGGAGTCAAACACCGTTGACTAGTAAGAGTCTCTAGATAGGCAAAAACAGTCTAGTGCAAAGGACTGTTAGCAGGTCTGTCAGCAGGCTGATGACTAGTACTGAAGATTTATAGTAGAGTCCGTAAACAGGCCAAGGGTCAAACACAGGTAATTGGAAGCAAAGTCTGTGAGCAAGCCAGGGGTCGAGCACTGAAGACAATAGCAAAGTCCAGGAGCAGGCTGAGGGTCAATCACTGGAGACAGGAAGCAATATCTGTAGACAGGCCAAGGGTCAAACACAGTAAGCAAGTGGAGAAGTCTGAGAGGCAAGCTGAGGGTCAGATGCAGGTAGAGATCAGAGCAGGTCAAGGTCAATCTGGGTCACAACAGGTAATCAAGAATCAGGATACAAGCAGGAAACACACGGGGAGCTGAAAGACAAACCAGCAATCTGGTCATGGCACAGAGTGGCTTTTATAGGCCAGTGGGGGGCTCACGTTGTGCGTGCTATTGCGTACGCGCATTAGCCGTCCCGCTGAATCGCGCACGCGCATTAGCCGTTTCGCTGAATTGCACACAAACATTAGCCTTTTAGCCGGATTGCGCACGTGCGTTAGCCATTTTGCTGTATTGTGCCCAGGGATGCGCCGGAGTGCCGCTCTACCGCGCATGTGCGAAGGAAGGCAGCGATATTGGCGAGACTGGTACTTGCCTCTTTCCTGACAAACTATAAGGGGTTCAGTAGTATCGTGATGTTGGCTGTGGTGACAGCCAATTATAAATTCCTATACCTGGACATAGGGTAGATCGGCCATATGTCTGAGGGAGGAGTGATCGCCCAGACAGAGTTTTACCGGCATCTCCAAAATGGCACCTTGGGATTGCCACCTCCAGAGGATAATGTTGCGGGCCTCAAGTTTGTGTTTGTGGCGGATGAGGTCTTTGCTCTGGTGGAACATCTGATGAGTCTGTTCCCCATAAGGACCCTGACCCCAGAGCAGAGGGTTTTTTATTACCGGCTGGCCCATGCCAGAGTGGTTGAGAATGCCTTTGGCATAATGGCCAGCTGGTTCCAGCTTTTCCTTACGGCCATCAACATGGCCGAATACAAACTGAATCACATTGTCTTGAGCTGTTGCATTCTGCACAATTACCTTCGGAAGAATGCAGCTAACTATTTGACCTCAGTTGCGACTGAGGCCGACTTTTCACCTGAACAAACAACGACGGCGCTTGAAAGCGCCCGCAAAGTACGGCAAAACTGTGTTGAGTACTTCGTGGGTAGGGGGGCAATTGATTTACAAGCAAATCTTGAAGCTGTCAAATATTTTTTTTTTTTAAACTAAACTCATATTTCATTTGAATTACTGTTTGTGTTTCTTATCTGCCTCCTAGGTTCTCAAATGGCCTTTTAATTTTGGCCATTTTCTTCAATAGTGCAAACATAACTTATTTGCTACATGGGTGACAATCTCTTCTTCAGCTAACCATTATGTTGTGTTGTAAGTCTGCTACACACACACACAATGTTATTGTTGGTAATGTATGTAATGCATTAATGATAAAAATAATCATCCTTTTCAACTAACTCCATGAATTAATTGCTTTGAGTCCCTAAAATGGCCTGATTTTGGCAAATTTTACAGCACAGTGGGGGTTATTTACTAAAGGCAACTCAACTTTGCACTACAACTGGCAGTGCACTTGTAGTTTCAGTGGATTTGCCTTTAGTAAATAACCCCCATTGTCACTGTAACTACACCAACTTAAAAAATAAACTGATATTGAGCATTGAAATAGGAAGCCACACATTGTTGAGTATAAAAATTTTACTCCAAGCACATTTACATGTCCGTTATAAACGGTTTTGGAACAAACCAAAATCTTGGTGTATAACATGTATGTTTGACATAAATTTGCCTTTTTTTGGGGCTAAACAGGCATGTTTAAAAACATAACATACACATCCCCAACTCAGGAACTTACAAAGTTCAACTTTGCTAAAGTGAAAGCCATATTAGACATTAGTAGGTCAAAACTGTGTTGATTTTGCCTTCATCAAATTTTGAAGATGCACACAAATTGGGACTCAAAATTTGGATTTCCCTCATGATCCCATGCCTAAAATGTGTGTATTTTCCCTACATCTATTTTGCTAAAGCCACAAAACACACAGTGTGTCAACATGTGCTATCTGCCATCATAGGATATCAATGTACGCGTTTTGTGGGTGCAACCCCTTCCTCCAAACTAAAGTAGGTGAGAGCAAGGGGTTGCACCCCCAAACACGTCCATTGATCCCCTATGATGGGATCTAACACATGTTGACACACTGGGGCTTATTTCTGAAAGGACAATCCACTTTGCCCTACAAGTGCACTTTCAAGTGCACTTGCATTGCCCTTGTAGTGCAAAGAGGTTTTTCTACTTTGAAATAAGCCCCAGTGTGTCAACATGTGCTAGATCTCATCATGGGGGATCAATTGATGTGTTTCAGGGGTGCAACCCCTTCCTCTCACCTACTTTAGTTTGGAGGAAGGAGTTGCACCCACAAAACAATGTGTGGCTTCCTATTTCAATGCGCAATATCAGTTTATTTTTTAAGTTGGTGTAGTTACAGTGACAATGGGGGTTATTTACTAAAGGTAAATCCACTTTGCACTGCCAGTGCACTTTCAAGTGCATTGCCAGTGCACTTGTAGTGCAAAGTGGAGTTGCCTTTAGTAAATAACCCCCACTGTGCTGTAAAATTTGCTAAAATCAGGCCATTTAAGGGACTGAAAGCAATTAATTCATGGAGTTAGTTGAAAAGGATGATTATTTTTATAATTAATGCATTGCATACATTACCAACAATAACATTGTATGTGTGTAGTAGACTTACAGCACAACATAATGGTTAGTTAAAGAAGAGATTGTCACCTCATGTACCAAATAAGTTACGTTTGCACTATTGAAGAAAATGGCCAAAATTAAAAGGCCATTTGAGAAGGAGGCAGATAAGAAACACAAACAGTAATTCAAATGAAATATGAGTTTAGTTTTTTTTAAAAAAAGTATTGGACAGCTTCAATATTTGCTTGTAAATCAATTGCCCCCCTACCCACAAAGTACTCAACATAGTTTTGCCATACTTTGCGGGCGCTTTGGGGGGGCAAGCCAGGACAGCCACTTTCAAGCGCTGTCATTGTTGTTTGTTCAGGTGAAAAGTTGGCCTCAGTCACAACTGAGGCCAGATAGTTGGCTGCATTCTTCCGAAGGTAGATGTGCAGAATGCAGCAGCTCAAGACAATGTGATTCAGTTTGTATTCGGCCATGTTGATGGCCGTAAGGAAAAGCCAGAACCAGCTGGCCATTATGCCAAAGGCATTCTCAACCACTCTTCTGGCACGGGCCAGTCAGTAATTAAAATCTCTCTGCTCTGGGTTCAGGGTCCTTATGGGGAACAGTCTCATCAGATGTTCCCCCAGAGCAAAGACCTCATCCACCACAAACACGAACTTGAGGCAACATAATCCCAAGGTGCCATTTTGGAGACACTAGTAAAACTCCGTCTGGGCGACCACTCCTCCATCAGACATACGGCCGTTCTTCCCTATGTCCAGGTATAGGAATTCATAATTGACCGTCACCACAGCCAACATCAGGATACTACTGAACCCCTTATAGTTGAATTAGTATGACCCCGAGTTTGGTGGTGGGACAATCCGGACATGCTTCGCATTGATTGCACCACCACAATTGGGAAAGTCCCACTGGTGGTGGAATTGGATACCAACAGTCTGCCATTCCTGTGGTTTGGAAGGAAACTGTGGAGTCAAACAAGAAAAAAAAATTGTATTTTTGCACATAACATTGCAAGCAGATTAGACACAAACATGGCACAAAAATGCTTCATTTTTTCCAAATCACGATTGCACACCATGATCTCACTGGTGAGTATTTGTGTACTTGCACTGCTTAAGTGAGTTTCTTCTTCCACAACATCCACATCATCTAAAAATAAAAAAACACACCATGTATTATAAATATGCAGGCATCCATCTATTACCTGAAGCTGTGGTCCAAGACACTGACCTGTTGTCCACACCATTTCAACCACTTCACCCAGCACTTCCTGAACCTCTGCATCCACATCCTCATGTTGTGTGGTGAGTTCCCTTTGTTCATTAGGTGTGGGGTTACTGATGTCCTCAGATGTCCCTATTCTTTTCTCCCCTATGTGAGTACAAAAAAGGTATACTTAGCAGACACATATGTTAGGCTAGAAAATAGTAATATTAATAGTTGAAAGTGTCATCCAATTGTCTGTTTTGGCAGAGTTCCAAGCTGAAGACATGATTTTTTCACTTTCTAAAGGTGGAATACTTACCTGTTTTGTGCAAGTTTCATACATGGAGAGACCCCTAGTATCCACTGGAGCACCTGTGTGGGACACCATAACAAGGTTGTTATGGTGTCCCACACTAGTGCTCCTGCGTCCAGATGTGTAAACACCTGCTGAGTGTCCTCTCCTTACACTGAAACAAGTTGTCTCTTCATTAAAGTTTCTAACACATCTAGACAACAATGTAATAAACGTATTTTAATCAAAATAGGCATGAACAAATGTAGTTAACCTGCATCTGCCAAAAACGTTGTATTAGTGGCCGAACGAACGATGTTTAATATGAACGATTCCTGTGTTCACGAACCTCAAACTTGGCATTTTAAACTGTACAACAGTAAAGAAAAGCACATGGACCAGCACGAAAGAACTAATAATAATAGGAATACACAACAAATACTTACTTTTTTGCAGCACTTTCCTGATCTTTTTATACTGATCTTGCTCCCTCAATTTCAGGTCTGACCAGCATTTCCTCAATTGCTCCTTGGATCGTTGTACCCCAAAAGTCCTGTGCAGACTTCTGACTTTAGCCATGATCTTGGCCTTTCTCACATTAGGGTTTCTGTATGGTCCATGCTTCCCATCATAGCCTGTCCTCTTCAAGATGTCCACCATCTCCACTATCTCTTCAAAGGACATATTTGAGGCCTTATATCTCCTCCTGGATCTGGAACTGCCTTACTCAGGGCTTTCCTCGTTGCTGCTCTCAGCACACATCTGCTGTGTCTCCGCCATGTGTTCTCCCACTGCCCCGAAAGAGAAGAGGGGGGATACACTAGAAAGAAGGACAGGGGGGGAGTTTCACGCATGCACAGTGTATATAAAGCATAACACATGGGCGACATACGTACGATCTGTGAGTGGATGATGGAGGATCGTTTGCACCGATCATTCAAACGAAGGTACAATTGTAACTTGGCGCATCAGTGGTTAGTGGGCTATACTGCTTATAGATTGAGGCCTATTTTGGGACAACATTAGGAGAGTTTAGGCTGACATTAGGGTTTGTCTTGTGTTGTGTCTTGCAGATAAAATGGTTGACAAATTCACAGCCCCTGATTTCCTGCCCAACTTTATTGACAAATACAGGGAGCTGCCATGTCTCTGGCAAATACAATGTAATGACTATTCTAACAAGCTAAAGAGGAAGGCAGCGCTGGAGAAACTGTTGGAATTAGTAAAGCCTGTGTATCCCATGGCAGAAATCACCTATTTGAAGGCCAAAATTGGTAGCCTGAGGAGCACATATAATAGGGAGCGCAAGAAGGTCCAGGATTCCCAGAGATCCGGAGCAGCAGCGGATGACGTATATGTCCCCAGGCTGTAGTACTGTCCGACCAGATGGAACCCAGGCCATCGCTATCGACACTTCCTTCCACATCAGCTGAGGCTCCTGAGGTCCAACCTGGGCCTTCCACCCAGGAAGAAGATGTGGAGGAGCCCAGCTTGACCCTGGTATAGCATTGTTGAAGATATTTCTTGTCAGAAATTGAATGATGTTAACTAGATGTTATTGATCACAAATGTCTGATTTAACAAAGTGGTTAATCAATAGACAGTAGTGGCCAAAAATGTTTGGGGCAAGAATGAAAAATGCTGGGGTCAGAATGGTAGTCTTTTCTATTTGTTAACATTCAATTTGCAACAGTCATGATCTTAAAATTGTGTGTGATTGATGACCAAAAACCTAAAACTATGTACCATTTTCATATAAACAAAAGAAAACAAAAGAAAATTTTTTTGTGATTTTGTGATTTTGATTGGCGATTTTAATTCATGTATTTCTGTTATGAATTGCATATATGTATGTCCATTGATTTGTTTTACACTACTGAGTCTTTAATGATTGTTACTGCTAAATATGCTTATATATCAATTCATGCGACTATGTCTGTATCTATACTACTTTATTGGTACTGTATGCATCAAAATCATGGACTTGACTATAAATTAAATCCAATCATTTTACCTACTCACATGTATTCATTATTATTATACCTTCAATTGACATGCTTCATTTAAAGTCCCACTTGCCCCTCTCTTTTTCTTTTATATATGAACCCGGGATGGAAGCATGCCATTGATATTTAGTTATGCGACTGGTCACTTTCTTTTGTTTATATTTATATTTGGGTGGAAGACACCCGCTCCCTCGGTGACCAAGTCGCACCATCATTAATTTTTGTTCATCCTTAGTTCAAATATCTTTTTGTATTTTTATCCCAACTCCGTTACCAATTTTCCAACATAGTAACAGTCCGTGACTATATAATATATTTTTACATGTGTTTCCTTGAGTTTATTGAGAACTATTTTGTACTAATTCCAGGGTTTTATTCCCTGGAATCCACTTATTGATTTAAATCCAGCATATGGGCTGGGGTGTTTTGATATTTTTCAGTCTCTATGTCCGGGGTTGCGATGCGCTCAGCTCCCTCCCCACCTCCCCTCATTTATTTCGGGGCGGCTGGGGCCCGATCTCAACGCATCGGCGCCATGCATTTTTTTTTTTTTTTTCTCCATCTGACGCCTACAGCTGTGATGAGTAGACATCCACTGAGTTACTCTCAGCTGTGATTGCTCTCTCGTCTCTCAGCTGCCAATGACGTCATGCATGACACTGGCAGGGACCCGCCCAGGGCCAGAGTATATCAGCTGGGACCGACAGACTGACGGTTCACTCCCTCACTGTGCTTCGCTAGGAAGGGACCGCTCTGTTAAGCAGCCACTATTCAATACATGGGTAATTAATATATATTTTTATTTATTTTTTTTTTTTATATATCTTTTTTTCTGCTTACAGTATACACATTCCCATCCTCTCACCCATTTACCTGGCGCATGACACTTTCTATTTTCACACATTTCCTAGGGATTTCTTTTTCTATCTCTTTTCATGTGCATTTTTATGCATCTATTTTATTTCTATTCCCCTTTATCATCTCATTTTTCACACATTTACTCTTTCAGATGTACCTAGTACATATATTTTTTTCAGTCATTCTATTCATCCAACACGTTCTACTCTAGATTTACTTTTTTTGACACATTCCATTTTCTTCAATTTTCTGCAGATTTTCCCATTTACAACTCATTGACCAGTATATTGAGGGCTCAGGAATCAGTTGGCTGTGGTTTCTCCTGGCCCACCCTCCAATCACTTTGGGAGGATGGTCGGTGCCCTGCCTCAACCCCGGTTGAGACGGTTATATCTCACACCCTAACAGATCCCATTGCTGGCGACTCTCCTTGACTTTTGGGCTATTTTGTAAGTAGCTTCTCTATTCAAAGTAGACAATGGACATTTCTGATACGATTTTCTCTATTAGCTGGAGGTTCCACATGTATCAATATTTATGATATTCCTTTGTTTTTCTCAGTTAAATTATGCATCCCACCCCTGATGACTGGCAAGAAGCCAAGAAACGCGTCGGGTCCGCAAACTAAGGATGCCCTATCAAGCCCAAATCATATCCCTGATATTTATCAATTTTTTATCGAGTTTTCTCATTTCATGCGATTTTGTGATTTTGATTGGCGATTTTAATTCATGTATTTCTGTTATGAATTGCATATATGTATGTCCATTGATTTGTTTTACACTACTGAGTCTTTAATGATTGTTACTGCTAAATATGCTTATATATCAATTCATGCGACTATGTCTGTATCTATACTACTTTATTGGTACTGTATGCATCAAAATCATGGACTTGACTATAAATTAAATCCAATCATTTTACCTATTCACATGTATTCATTATTATTATACCTTCAATTGACATGCTTCATTTAAAGTCCCACTTGCCCCTCTCTTTTTCTTTTATATATGTACCATTTTCATACACAGGAAAGTCTCAGCCAGGAGGAGGCCATGGCAAGCAGCCTGACCAAATCACAGGTTCCTCCCCTGTGCCCTCCAAACAAAAGGAACAGGAAGGCAAGGAACCTGGAGGAGTCCGCGGCTGCTTTCCTAAAACATGCTACTGTGGCAATTACCACAACCCCTGGTGGCCACGGGGTGTTTGGATGCATCACTGCCAGTAAATTAGAACACATGGAGGAGGCCCGACGCACTATATGCGAGGAAATAATACTGCAGGCCCTAAACAAGGGGACGAGGGGTGAACTCACACATCAAACACACCTCCGTGAGTTGGACCATGCTCCTCTACCACCTCCACCAACACCACAGCCACCCAACCCACCACAGCAGCATGGAAGGAAGTCTGGAAGGAAGTGTTGAGAGTGATGGCCTGGGTTTGGTGTGATCTGGCAAAAAATGCAGGCTGTTTAAGACCACAGCCTTGGGACATATTTGTCATCTGCTGCTGCTCCCAATCTCTCGGAGTCCTGGACCGTATCGTGCTCCCTATTAAATGGACTCTTTAGGTTACCAATTTTGACAGTCAAATAATTGATGTCTGCCCTGTGGTACAAAGGCTTCACCAATTCCAACTGTTTCTCCACCGTTGCCTTCCTCTTTATTTTGTTAGGACCTTGTATCTCCTAGTAAATTATAATTTTTTTGGTTTTGACAAATACTTGGCTATGTGTTTTACTTCAAAAAGGACAGTTTGTTTGTGAGTAGGCAGGTACTTTTCAAAAATACAATGTCAAATTAACAAGGGACACCAACATAGTTGTATCGTTGAGGTTAAAAAATACAAGATAATGATGGTGTTGTGGTAACACAAAACGAAAAAAAAAAAAGTATTCTGGAGATCACTAGAAAAAAAACACAAAAAAATAAAAAAATATTATGGAGATCACTAGAAATACATCCATATACTGTATGTTACTCTATAGTCCCGTGGGCTGCACAGATAAGATAAAGGAGGAAATTAAAAGCTTAGAAGGGAACTAAAATTGAAGCATGATCTGTAGAGGATACCAGCTGGTCTACACAATCTCAGCCTGCAATGGGGACATAGAGAAGAAGGGAGGGAAAGCTGAAGGCAGGATCAACCAGGTATATTTCACTCTACACAAAACAAATGCTTTAGTGGCTTTGTGAGTATGAACACTATATTATTCAGTAAGTAATACAAATTTTTTATAGTCTGGGTTTGATGACACTTTAAATTTTGCATGAATGAGGAAATCATTGTGGTAACCTGTTGCAGTACAGTTATACTTGAAAAAAATGACAGGAGCCCAAAGTCCCCTTCAATGCTTTAAGTGGAACTATAGGCAAAATAAAAAAAAGTATGTAATGCAGTCTACCACTAGTATTAGCACAACACTTTCTGTATATCTGTGTGCCTTCCCATCTTTCCCCGGAATCATAGAAGTATTACAAGATGATCCTGACCATAGAACTGTTATTTTTAAACTTCCTTTAGCAGGCCAAGCTATCCAGAAAAAGAAACGGCAGCTAGAGTTGAGACAAACTATTTCACCTGACAATGGTACAATAATTGGCATCCATTCATATGGGTAAATGCACTACTTCATCTAACATTTTCCACAGGCTGACAATGCTGTTGCCTAAAGCCTCGTACACACGATGCGAAATTTGGAAGGGGATTGTCGTTTGACAGGCTGTTGTCCGAAATTCTTACTGTTAGTGCGCTCCTTTCGACAATTGTTTTCCATTTTTCGGACAGCAAATGTTGGATGACATGCTAGTAAATTTTTGGTGAAGGACGGCTCCACATCTGATTTTCGGATGGCCAGTACACAAATCTGTCACACAAAGGTCGAAAGTACAAAAGCGCATGATCGCAACCAAGGAACGAGCTGGAAGGGGTCGGTCTTGTAAATTAGCGTTCGTAATCGAGAATTAACATTCGTGACGCGGCAAATTATGAAATGTTGAAATGCAGCGCACATTCTCTTCTTCTTTAATGGGATAATAATGAAGCTGCTTTGCCAGTGATACTGATGGAGTTATGCCAAACGTATTTTAAAAGGCATTTGTTTTCTACTTATACCAAGATTATTATTATTATTATGCTGGTTGTTTGATTTTTTTGGGCAAGTTACCACAACATCATTATCCTGTAGTTTTTAAGATGGTGTCCCTTGTTAATTTTACATTGTATTTTTTTTTAATGTAACTGCCTATTCCCATACTGTCATTTGAAGTAAAACACATAGCCAAGTATTATTCTACACAATTTTTTTATTGTGGAGAAAAAAAATAACACAAATTAAATTAGAGATGCTATCTGCCATCTAAATACAAAGAACTTAACAAAAAAAAAGTGCATTCCATTTATAACAAAAAAAAACATTATTCCAAAAAACACAAAATAATAGAAATTAGTAAGGGAGAAGAGGTGATAATCCCTAGACCAGCGGGGTTGTTGGGGTTCTTGTGGCTGGTATTGCTACTGACCGCCATGCTGTTGTGGTGGGTGGGTTGGCTGTGGAGGTGTTGCATGTGGGCCCACAAAATCACACAGGTTGGTGGTAGCATAGATATCGCCTGTCGCCCCCCTGTTGAGGAGCTGCAGGATGAGATCCTCGCACCTTCTCCTCTGGTCACCGGCCATCCCCCTTAACCTGTTGGTCATCACCACGCCAAATCCCTTGCACTCATCTGGGTCTGTCCGGATGGCAGTAGTGGCCTGGCTGAGGAAGGCAGCTGTGGCCTCCTCCCAGATTCCTGCTCTTCCTGGTCCTTTTAGCAGAAGGGCATAGGGGAGGGATCTGGGACTCTGTCTGGCTGCTGGCCGCTGGCTCCTCCAGACCGACACTTTCCTGTGTATGAAAATGGGACATAATTAGAGTCTTTTTATTGGTTTTGTCATCAATCACACACAATTTTGATCTCCTCACTGTTGCAATTTGAATGTGGAGAAATAGAAAAGACTATCATTCTGACTCCAGCATTTTTCATTCTTGCTCAAATCATTTTTGGTCCCTACTGTCTATTGATATAGAAACCACTAGGCAGAAATATTTTCCCAACAACGTCTAGTTATCATCATTGTATTTTTGGATATAAATATGTTTGACAATGATATACCTGGGTCAAGCTGGGCTCCTCCACATCTTCATCCTGTGCGGACCTCAAGACCTGTGCGGACCTCAGGAGACCTCAGGAGCTGTGGCCTCAGCAGATGTAGAAGGGAGCATAGACAGCGATGGCCTGGGTTCAGTATGGTCTGTCAAAAAAAGCAGGCTGTCATAATACCACAGCCTGGGGACATATAGAGTCCAGGACCTTGTTCAGCTCCCTTTTAAATGTACTACGAACGTTGGCTATCTTTTGGCTGATGTAGTTGGTGCCTGCCCTGGGATACACAGGTTTGCACAACTCTAACAGTTTCTCCAAAGCTGCCTTCCTTAGTATTTTATTTGAGTAGTCTCTACTCTTCACCCTCCAGAGACAGGGCAGCTCCCGATACATGTCAATGAAATGGGGGAGAAATTCTGGCGAAGTGAATTTATCATAACTAAAGTAACTTTGAGGAAGGGCTTGCACTTGCGCAATGCGTCTATTGATACCCCATAATGGGAGATAGCACATGTTGACACATTGTGTTTTGGGGCTTTAGAAAAATAGATGTTTGTAACTACACACATTTTAGGCTTGGGATCATAGGGGACATTCAATTGGTAGGCCTCTACATGTACGTGGCTTCAAATGTTGGCTTTTAGAGGGGTGAGATCACCCCACCTGAGGAAGGCAATATCCACACAGTCTTGGGATGCTAATGTCTCGGTTGCCCTTCACTTTACCAAACTTGAACTTTGTAAGTTACTGAGTTTTGTATGCGTATCTAATGGTTTAGAACATCCTTATTTAGCCACAAAAAAGAAAAAGTGCAAAACATACATGTTATACACCAAGATATTGGTTTGTTTTAAAACCTTAAAACGCACATGTGAATGTGCTTTGAGTAAAATGTTTTTTACTAAATAATGTGTGGCTTATTATTTTATTCTCAATACCAGTGTATTTCGTAAGTTGTTGTAGTTACAGTGACAATGTGCTCTTAAATGTGGACAATTTTTAGTCCTGAAAAAAAATTAAAGGAGTTGCAAAGGCATAATGTTTTTGAACTTCATGCATTAGATCCATTAAGAACAAAAACGGTGTGTGTGTGTGTGTGTGTGTGTAGCAGACTCACAGCACACCATAATAGTTAACTGAAGAAGATATTGTCACCTCAGGTAGCAATTAAGGTACATTTGCACTATTGGAGCAAGTGTCCAAAATAAAGCCCATTTGGGAACATATTAGACATATAAGAAACATAGACAACAATAGTTCAAATGAAAGATGAGTTTATGATCTCAAAAAAAGATTAGACATGATCAGCTGCAATTAGTTGCCAAGCCACTGCCCCCTACCCACAAAATATTCAAGGTATTTCTGACGTAAATCTCGGGCAATTTGGGAGGGCAATCCGGCACGGGCATTTTCAATAGCCGTCAGCATGCCCACAGACAGACAAGCTGCAGCCTCTTCAGCTGGGCCTGCCACTGCAGGGTCCACATCACTGGGCAATGAGGCTAGGTAGCTGATAGCATTCCTCCTTAAAAATGTAGAATACAGCAGCACAGGACCACATGGTTTATCTTGTAGAGTGCCAGGTTGATTGGAGTCAAAAACAGCCCGAAACTACTCGAAAAAATGCCAAAGGCGTTTTCGATCACCCTTCTGGCATGAGAGAGCCTGTAATTGAAGATTCTCTGCTCTGGAGTGAGGTTCCTCATAGAAAACGGCTTCATCAGATGTTCCCCCAGAGCAAAGGTATTATCTGCCATGAAAACAAAATTGAGGCCCTCAACATAATCCTCAGCACGTGGCAAGTTTCAGGTGCCATTCTGGAGCTGCTTTTAGAACTCCTCCATCATAATTGCGGCCGTTCTTCCAAACATCTAAATACAAGAACTCACAGTTGGCAGACACTACAGCTAGCCTGACTGTCAGGGAAAGCCCTCTTGCAAATACCCCAGGAAACTAAAGTTTAAAAGAATGCCTGTGCATAAAAGCACCATCTGGCGCTCGCGCGCATGCAATAGCGCCAATAGCGCACACGGGCATACGCGCATGCACAATAGCGCCAATAGCGGCGCACGCGAGTGCGCACACGCGCCCCCTGTAACAGCACTTGGCGCCAAAGGAGGCTATTTAAAGGGGACTGTTCCACTGCTGCCTTGCTGTCCAGTCTACAGCGTTCCTGAAGACCCCTACTGCCCTGTTACTTTGCATTTGCTACCTGATACCTGTTGGACTGTTCCTGACTACTCCGTTTGCTGCCTGCCCTGATCCCGGCTTTTGGACTTTGACTACTCTGTTTTCTGCCCACCCTGATCTCAGCTTTTGGACGTGACTACTGTTCTGGATTTACCTTCTGTACCTGCTCTGCCCGCCAGTGTCTGACCCGGCTTGCCTGTACCCTGCTGTCTACATCCTGCTGCTGGACTACAAGATACCTCCCTGCGGTCTTCATCCTGCTGCTGGACTACAAGACACCTCCCTGCTGTCTACATCCTGCTGCTGGACTACAAGACACCTCCCTGCTGTCTTCATCCTGCTGCTGTACTACAAGACACCTCCCTGCTGTCTACATCCCGCTGCTGGACTACAGGTCACCTCCCTGCTGCCTACATCCTGCTGCCGGACTATAGGACACCTTCCAGCTGACTACCTGATTCAGCTCCCTGCTCCAGCCTTCCAGTCAGGCACTTGTGCCCCTTCGCACTCACGAGCCCCTGTCATCACTACCAGGGGTTCCCGAGTCGGAGGTATACGAGAGGCCGTTCCCTGCATTCCAGGCTCTACTTACCAGGTACGTGACAGTACCGGACAGCCATGTCCGAGCCCGCACAGGGGACGTCACCCATGGAGGACCTATGCCGTCATCTGGCTGGACTTACACAAGCTGTCAAAGACTTACAAAGCGGTTATAAGCAACTAGAACAGCGTGTCCAAGTTCTCTCTAATCCAGCTCCGGGTCCATCTGCTGCTCCCTCCGTGGTCATGCTGCCGCCTGAACCCAAAGTACCTACACCAGAAAGGTTTTCCGGGGACCGCAATAAATTTAGTGCATTCCGTAATGCCTGCAAACTCTTTTTTGCATTACAACCCAGGACTTTTTCTTAGAAACCACCAAAGTAGGGTTTGTCATCTCCCTCCTACTAGGCGAACCCCAGGCATGGGCCCATCGTCTTCTGGAGCAGAAGAACAATTGCCTCTATCACTTGGGAACCTTCTTCCAAGCCATGGCACTCCTATATGAAGATCCACAACAGGCAGCCACCGCCGAAGCAGCACTGTTCTCACTTCAGCAGGGCCGTAGGGCAGCGGAGGACTATGCATCTGAATTCAGACGTTGGAGTTCCAACACAAACTGGAACGACGCCGCCCTATGCTACCAGTTTCGCATGGGACTTTCTGAACCATTAAAAGATGAATTAGCCCGGGTTGGCGTTCCTGCCACACTTGAAGACCTTATCAACCTGTCAATTCAAATTGACAGACGTTTAAGAGAACGCAGGGCTGAACGCGCAACTGGTCCCTCTCGCCCAGTGTGGATGCTACCACGTGTACCTAAACCTCCTGCACACTCCTCTACTGACACCTCTGAACCGATGCAACTCGGCCTGATTCGTCCTTCTCTTACCCCTGAAGAAAGACAGCGCCGGTGGGCCAACAACCTCTGCCTGTATTGCGGGGAATCTGGACATTACGTAAAGACTTGTCCGGCAAAGACCTGTAAGCATTCTACTCTCTCTTCAACTTCCTTATCTGCTATATTTAACAGTACCACTCACCTGGCTGTCCCCATCTCTCTGCAGCTTCCAGGAGGGAACATCCGGGTAACCGCTATAATTGATTCCGGAGCCTGCAGCGGATTTATGGACTTATCCTTTGCTCACAAATTCCAGATTCCTCTACAACCCAGAGCACAGGGACTGTCTGTACATTTGCAGACGGATCGGCTATTAAATCTGGGCCCGTAACACAAGAGACAGTTCCTCTAGACACCATCATTTCTGACAACCACCGAGAAGTACTCCGCCTTGACATCATTGAGTCACCCTGTTTCCCATCATACTGGGCATGCCCTGGCTCAAAGCTCACAACCCACAGATTGACTGGTCTACTGGAAACATCAGCTTTCTCTCTCCCTACTGCCATCAACATTGCCTACAAGGTTTTACTACCGTTCCATCTCCCCTGCTTTGTCTTGAAACCGATGTTGAAAACTGCCAAAATGTTCCAGAAGCGTACCATGACTTCCTGGATGTGTTCAGTCGCAAAGGGGCAGAAACACTTCCCCCACACAGACCCTATGACTGCCCAATCGAACTTCTTCCCGGGGCAGAGGTCCCCTTTGGGCGAATCTTTCCCTTAACCGAGCTGGAGCTTGGTACGCTTAAAAAATACATTGATGAGAATCTAGAGAAGGGGTTTATACGGCCTTCCACTTCACCAGCTGGAGCAGGAATCTTCTTCGTGGAGAAAAAAGACCATTCCCTACGCCCTTGCGTAGACTACCGGGACCTTAATAATATTACAATCAAAAATCGGTACCCCTTACCCTTGGTAGCCGAACTATTCCAGAGGCTGGGAAGTGCAGCCATATTCACCAAACTTGACCTTCGGGGAGCATACAACTTAGTCCGGATCTGAAGCGGGGATGAATGGAAGACTGCTTTCCGCACCCACTTCGGACACTTTGAATACCTGGTAATGCCTTTTGGGTTATGCAATGCTCCCTCCACGTTCCAGCACTTCGTGAATGACATTTTCAGAGACTATCTTGATCTGTTCGTCATAGTATATCTGGACGATATCCTGATCTTTTCCTCTTCCCTGTCTATTCACTAAGAGCATGTCAAGAAAGTTCTAACTCGGCTCCGCCAACATGGCCTGTACGCCAAACCCGAAAAGTGTGAATTTGAACGCCAAAGCATTCAGTTTCTGGGTCTGATTATTTCCATAGATGGTATCAAGATGGATCCGCAGAAGGTCTCTGCCATCTTGGAATGGCCAGCTCCGACAGACAAAAAGGGGGTACAGTGCTTTGTGGGATTTGCAAATTTTTACCGTAGATTCATCAAGGGATTCTCTTCCATCATCGCTCCCATCACAAGACTCGTCAAGGCACCCGGTTCCAATGGTCTCCTGAGGCTCAAGCTGCTTTCACTTCCCTGAAAGATCAATTCGTGTTGGCCTCTGTCCTGAAGCACCCCAATCCAGCCTTACCCTACATATTGGAAGTAGATGCTTCCGAGATAGCGGTGGGAGCAGTACGCTCACAGAGACAGGGCCCCAAGGCCTTATTGCACCCAGTGGCATTCTTCTCCCGCAAGTTAACTGAACCCGAAAGAAATTACGATGTTGGGGACAGGGAGCTACTAGCAATAAAAGCCGCACTTGAGGAATGGCGCTACCTCCTGGAGGGGGCGGCTCATCCTATTCTGGTGTACACTGACCACAAGAACCTGGAGAACCTGAAGGTCGCCAAAAGGTTGAAACCACGCCAGGCCAGATGGGCACTTTTCTTCTCCAGGTTCACTTTCCACATCACTTACAGACCAGGATCAAAGAATACCAAACCTGATGCTCTGTCCAGAATGTTCAGTGAACCTGAAGCTCCGTCTTCCCCAGATACCATCCTTGCTCCTGAGAACTTTCTTATGCTTCAAGAAGATTTGCTGTCCCAAATTAGACAGGCATCTTCAGCAACTCCCCTTCCAGCAGATGTCACTCTACAGTCCAGAGATGAACTACTATGGTACAAGGATAAAATCTTTGTACCCCAACAAACACAGGTTGCTGTTCTCAAATCTTGCCACGATCACAAATTAGCTGGCCACTTCAGAATACGCAAGACCTCCGAACTGCTCCAACGCACATTTTGGTGGCCTCAGCTAGGGGAGGATTGTAAACTCTACGTGGAATCATGCACTACCTGCATCCAAAATAAGGGCAACAAGGCCGGGACATGGGGGTTGCTAAGACCTCTTCCTGTTCCAGACAGACCATGGAGGATGATCTCCATGGATTTTATCGTTGAATTACCACCATCTGAGGGCTACCCCACTATTTTCGTAGTGGTTGACAGACTTTCCAAAATGAGCCACTTCTTACCCATGAAAGGTACCCCGTCTGCTTCAGAGACTGCGAGAGTCTTTATTAAAGAAATTGTAAGGCTCCATGGCATACCAGCAAACATTGTGTCCGATCGAGGGGTACAATTTACTTCCAAGTTCTGGAGAGCTCTATGTCGATCCCTGGAAATTGACCTCTCCTTCTCTTCTGCTTACCATCCTCAGACTAATGGTCAGACTGAACGAACTAACCAGACCCTGGAGCAATACTTACGGTGCTATTCCTGTTTTTCCCAAGATGACTGGGTTCCTCTATTACCTCTGGCTGAATTTGCCTACAATAACTCTTTTCACTCTGCAATTAATCAGTCTCCATTTTTTGCAAACTATGGTTTCCATCCTTTGTTTTTGTCCAACAATATCCCGGAGTGTTCGGTGCCAGCTGTCCAGGAAACTTTGAGTTTTTTCAGTACTAACAACAGGCTACTTCAAGAGACCATGTCGAACACTCAGGAACGGAACAAGACGACTTTTGATAAGAAGAGGAGAGGGGATCTTAATCTGAAGATAGGGGATCTTGTCTGGCTGTCTACCCTGAATCTGAAGTTGGCATGCCCTTCCAAGAAATTGGGCCCTAAGTTTGTGGGTCCCTTCCCAGTGATAAGGAAGATCAACGATGTGGCTTACGAATTAAAATTACCGGAGTCGTTTCATATTCATCCAGTCTTTCATGTGGCCCTTCTTAAACCTTCAGTTCCGGATCCTTTCCTTCACCGAAACACTGGTCCTCCTGAACCTGTACTCATTGACGGTGAGGAGGAATTTGAAGTGGAATCAATCATAAATTGCTGGAGAAGACGCAACCAGATTCAATATCTGGTCAAATGGAAAGGGTACGGTCCTGAGGATAACTCCTGGGAGCCAGAAGCTAACATCCATGCCAAAAGATTAATTCTAGCCTTTAAGAGAGCTCATCCTAGTAAAATGGCCCAGTTGGGCATCTGGAGGCTGCCCATTGGAGGGGGGCAATAAATACCCCAGCAAACTAAAGTTTAAAAGAATGCCTGTGCATAAAAGCGACATCCGGCGCTCGCGCGCGCACGGGCGTACGCGCATGCGCAATAGCGCCAATAGCGGCGCGCGCCCCCTGTAACAGCACTTGGCGCCAAAGGAGGCTATTTAAAGGGGACTGTTCCACTGCTGCCTTGCTGTCCGGTCTACAGCATTCCTGAAGACCCCTACTGCCCTGCTACTTTGCATTTGCTACCTGATACCTGTTGGACTGTTCCTGACTACTCCATTTGCTGCCTGCCCTGATCCAGGCTTTTGGACTTTGACTACTCTGTTTTCTGCCCGCCCTGATCTTGGCTTTTGGACTTGACTACTCTCCTGGATTTACCTTCTGTACCTGCTCTGCCCGCCAGTGTCTGACCCGGCTTGCCTGTACCCTGCTGTCTACATCCTGATGCTGGACTACAAGATACCTCCCTGCTGTCTTCATCCTGCTGCTGGACTACAAGACACCTCCCTGCTGTCTACATCCTGCTGCTGGACTACAAGACATCTCCCTGTTGTCTACATCCCGCTGCTGGACTACAGGTCACCTCCCTGCTGCCTACATCCTGCTGCCGGACTATAGGACACCTTCCAGCTGACTACCTGATTCAGCTCCCTGCTCCAGCCTTCAAGTCAGGCACTTGTGCCCCTTCGCACTCTCGAGCCCCTGTCATCACTACCAGGGGTTCCCGAGTCGGAGGTATACGAGAGGCCGTTCCCTGCATTCCGGGCTCTACTTACCAGGTACGTGACAATGACTATGCTGCAAAAGCCCTTGTTAAAATAATAGGAGCCAGAGCTGGCTTGTGGTACAATCCAGACATGCTTGCCATCAATAGCACCACCACAGCTGGGAAAATCCCACTGCTGATGGAACTGGGAAAAATCCCACTGCTGATGGAACTGGGCTGCAATGTTCTGCCATTGCTCTGGGTTGGAAGGAAACTGTGGATTAAAAAAAGAAAAAAGAAATTACTACTTCTGCACATAACATGGCAATCAGATTCGACACAAACATGCTTATCCAACATAAGGATACACTTAAGTGAGTATTTAAAGACAAATGTGGAAGGTCAACTTATCTGATTCCTCCCCCCTCTGGTGGCCCATTAGACAACTTTTGGGGGGGGTAATGGGTGGATGTTTTGGACAGGTAACCCTCTCCACTTTCATGAGAGCTGTTTGCATAAATAACAAGTGATACTTTGGCCAGCCCCTCCTTACTTACACTATTGGCAGCCCAGTGGACAGGTAAGAAGTGTCATAATCTAAAAAGCTGGATACACACTGTCCAAATTGCAGCACGTTTTGCCATTATGATATAACCAATCAATATAATAGGGGCCAAAACTTAAGACTTTTCAATTTGTAGATTATCAGGCAGGCCCTTTCACTACATGGTTTGGGGAATTTATACAGAAATTTGAACACAAAAGAGGGATAGTGTGTATGGGTTTTTCCAAGTCAGCAGATAGAGTATTTGGATCTGTTGACTTAGCATTTTGGTGGGTTCCAAATGAGTTTGGGCCAAAAAAAAATTGCCTCTTGCACTCTGCCCGAATTTGAGGACACAATAACATTTGTACACATTTTAGGGGTTGTTTAGGGTAAGCCCCAAAATGTAGCCGACAAAAAACATTCTTAAGTTACCAGGCTAGGTGTGTATGGGCCCAGGATAACATGCTGGGGAGGTTATATGATATTTAGGTCAAAAAAGGAACAGGAAAAGCTTACAGCATACATGAGGACAAAGAGGACATTCACAGCATATTACAATATTGATAATTATATAATCAACAAATTAAAAAATACATTAGAAAACATAAATACATAGAATGTGATTTTAAAGGTAAAAACTTGCCCTAATATAGTCCTTCTGCAGGACTTGAATGATGGTTGAGCAGGTCTCTGGAATAATGACTCCCAGAGCCTGGGGGGAGATCCCAGTAGTAAACTTGAGGTCCTGGAGACTTCTCTCCATCGCCAAGTACCACAAGGTGGCTATGAGCCTTTGCTCTAGAGTGATGGAAAGCCTCATACATGTGTCCTGCTTCTTAATATAGGGGGTCACCAATGCCAAGAGTTGGTGAAAGCAGGGGTCTGTCATACGAAGATAATTCCTAAAATCATACGGATTATTCTCCTGGAACTCCCGCAGCAATGGCATATGACGTAATTGGTCACGATTAAGCAACCAACTTTTGGTCCAAGAACTCCTCCTCCTCCTGTTCCTGGACTGGACTTGGGTCAAAGCAATAACTCCTAGTTCAATAATTGCATGTTCTCTCCTCCCGAATACACAACATGACTGGTTGACGAACGGCCACTCAGAAACGAACTGAAAAGCGTGAAAAGAAAGGCGCCAATCAACACTCAACATCTACTAACACAAAATTAGCAGAAGGAGCCCAAAGGGTGGCGCTCGAGAAGTGAACTTCCTCTTTATAGTCTTGTATTGTCGGACGACAATTTGCGGAACATTAGTATGCAAGACAAGATCCTGGCACACGCCCTTTTGACAAAAATCAGAAGCTCGGTCGTCCGACAATCGTACCGTGTGTACGAGGCTTTAGCGTGGCTAAACTGCTCCACCAGAAATACAGTGAAGTATTGAGTGTAGCCATTGCCACTCATAGACCCCATACATACTGTTCGATATTCTGCAGATTTTTGTCTTCAGATTTACCAAAAATATATAATATGAGGTCAAACCTTAAGAGTTTCAATTTGTATGCAATCAGGCAGGCCCTTGCACTACATGGTTTTGGTAAATCTAAAGACAACAATCTTCAGAAAATCTAATAGTGTGCTCCTGGCAGGATCCCAAGGTGAAAATAAAGGGATAAAATCCTAAAAAAGAAAATGAATGCAGCCACCACATCTAAGGACTGGTAAGCTATAATAAATTAATTTTTTTTCTTGGGTTTAGACTTTAAGGGTCCTTTCACACGGGCTGTCTGATCAGGTCCTCCTATCAGTTTTTCAGGCGGATCTGATCGGCCCCTTCAGTCTCCCCTATGGAGTGGCGTATGTCCGCTGACCTCTCCCTTCTGATTCGATCCTGCCTGCAAAAAAACAGACAAATGGTGGTCCTATTATCCATCCATCCCGTGAATTGGATGGAAATGGACATGCAGTCCGTTTCCATTTGATTTCCCATAGAGGAGAGTGGGACTGTGTCCGCTCTGCACAGTGGAGCAGACACGGACCTATCATCCACCTGCTCAGCACGGATCACAGAGCAATCACCCGCTGAGCATGTAGAATCAGCTACATGGAGGCGCCTGTGTGAAAGGGGCCTTATTGTCAGTTTTGACTAGAGCATGCTTCAGTAAAGGATTAAAAAAACAATTTACCATTATTGGTTTATAGGCCTTTACAACAATTTAAAACAATTTGTAAACAATTTTCCAGTAGGACTTTACTTTGTAAGATTTCCCAGTTAATATATTGCAGCCTTTTATATCTAATAATTTAATGTCAATAACTTTGCTACAGAAATGTGGTAGTGATTAAAAATTGATGGGTAACTATGAATCTAGTCTTGTGGAGATATGCCTTCTCCCACAAGTAAACCTGCTTGTATGTAACCTGCCATATTATTATTATTATTATTATTGTTATTATTATACAGGATTTATATAGCGCCAACAGTTTGCATAGTGCTTTACAATATGAGGCCGACAGTACAGTTACAATATACAATTAAATGTTTTTTGTTTTTTTTTGTATTTTATCTTAATCATGATTAAACAATTACAGCAGAAATGTTGAAGATGTACAGGCCAGCCATGGGAACATTACCAGCTCAGCACACCACCATATGGGTTGATATTCTAATGTCTTGAGGGCTGTGAACATGTGGGCCCAAACCATCTGATACCATCTGTTTGCCTGCCAGTACCACTTGCCCTTCAGAACTAGTTGCACCACACAAAGACACACAATATTTTATATTAGAGAAGCTTTTATTATTTTTAAGCAGCATAAACAACATCTTTTCATGGAATAGTCAATAGAATTAGAAAGCTGTCAAAAAAACAAAACTTCCTTGAGGACTTGTCACTTTGACAATTCCTTTCTTTTTTCTTTCACAAAACAATTCCTAAATTATGTGGAACTAATGCTCTAAACAACTAATATGTATGTACATTGAAAGAGAGGTGCGTAAAAAAAACCCGACAAAACCCGACAAACATCCATACTCACCTAGATAGCTGCAGCATTAATCCAAGCTTCAGCTGTCCACCACACCTCTACACTTGATAACTGAGAGATCAAAGACTACTGATTGCTCAGTTCTCGAGTCCACTCTGAACAGAGAGCGGTGACTGTCAGTCACTATGTACAGTGGCATCATTAGGGTTGGTGTCATCTCGCACGGTAAAACAAGCATTTGCCCCAACCGGATTGCATGGTACTCTTTTTCCCTCTCATCATTCGAAGCCCACTGTATACGTCTATTCTCTCCTACTTCCCTAAGAATTGCTGTGATCTACCGGCCCCCTGGACCATTATCGACTTTCCTTGATGAGTTTTCTGCCTGGCTGCCCTAGTTTCTCTCTTCAGAAATTCCCACAATCCTTCTCGGTGATTTCAACATCCCTGCTAATACAAACACTCCTGCTACTTCTAAACTTCTTAGTCTAACCTCTTCATTTGACCTGAAGCAATGGGTACAGGCTCCTACTCACTCTGATGGCAACACCCTTGACCTTGTATTCTCCTACCTATGCACTCCATGCAACTTCTCAAACAATCCTTTTCCTCTCTCTGACCATCACCTTATTAGTTTCTCTCTCCCCCAGTCTTCCACCACCTTTCCCTCCAATCGCCTAACCATCACCCGTAGAAACTTTCGCAACTTCAACTGCTCTCTCCTCTATTCTGCTACTGACCACCTCTATGACAAAATCTCTCCCCTGTCTTGCCCCAACCAAGCCACGTCCATCTACAATAAATCCCTGTCCTCCACCCTGGACAAGCTCACTCCCCTCACTATACACAGATCAGGCCTCGACCCCTACAACCCTGGCAAACAGATGACACTAGAATTCTCAAAAAACGTAGTCGCGCTCTTGAGCGTCTGTGGCATAAGACTAAGTCTCTCAAAGACTTCAACCAATACAAATCTGCACTCCAAAAATACTATTCTTTCCTCCACACTGCCAAGCAAACCTATTTTACAACTCTTATTAACACCTTCTCATCCAGTCCCTGTAAACTCTTCTCTACCTTCAACTCTCTACTTTGTCCTCCACCGCCTCCACTCACTGACTTACTCACTGTCCAGGAGATCGCTAATCACTTCAAAAACAAGATTGATACAATCCATGATGAAATCTCCACTCTACGGGTATCTCCCCCAGCTAAGACCCCATGTCAATAGGTACAACTGACACTCCCCCTATTCAAATCTGCTACTACAGACGAAGTTGCTAAACTCCTTTCTATCGCCCACCTATCCACCTGTCCCCTGGACCCTATTCCCTCTCAAATGCTACGGTCGCCCTCTGACCCCATCCTACACTCTCTAACCAACATCTTCAATCTCTCCCTCAGCTCTGGCATCTTCCCCAATGCTCTAAAATATGCACTGGTCACCCCCATACTTAAAAAGCCGTCCTTGGACCCTACCAATGTTAACAACCTACGCCCTTATCTCCTGGCTCCCCTTTTCCTCTAAACTCCTTGAAAACCTGGTTTACAACTAACTGAGTGACCACCTCATTAAAAACAACCTTCTTGATCCCCTTCAATCTGGATTTTGCCCTCAACACTCCACAGAAAGTGCTCTTTTAAAACTCACAAATGACCTACTAACTGCAAAAACCAACGGACACTATTCTGTACTCCTACTTCTGGATCTTTCAGCTGCCTTTGACAAGGTTGACCACCCCTTCCTCCTCAAAAAACTTTACTCCCTCGGTCTCCATGACTGTGCTCTCATCCTACCTATCCCAACGCACCTTCAGTGTCACTTACAATTCTACTTCCTCCTCTCCTCTTCCTTTCTCTGTCATGGTCCCCCAAGGTTCTGTTCTTGGACCTCTTTTATTTTCAATCTACACCTCTTCTCTGGGTCAGCTGATAGCCTCTCACGGCTTTCAATATAATTTCTATGCTGACGACACACAAATATATCTATCCACCCCTCAACTCACTCCATCAGTCTCCTCACGCATCACTAACTTACTAACCGACGTATCTGTATGGATGTCACACCACTTCCTCAAACTCAACTTGTCCAAAACCGAGCTTATAATATTTCCTCCCCCACGTGCCTCTTCCCCTGACTTCTCTGTCAAGAGCAATGGCAGAACCATCCACCCGTCCCCACATGTCAGGGTGCTAGGTGTTATACTGGATTCTGAACTCTCCTTTCGGCCCCACATCCAATCACTTTCCAAAGCTTGCCGCCTCAACCTCCGCAACATCTCTAAACTACGTCCCTTTCTAACCAATGAAACCACAAAGCTTCTGATTCACTCCCTGGTTATCTCTCACCTTTACTGCAACTCCCTCCTCATTGGCTTACCTTTAAATAGACTATCCCCCTTCAATCCATCATGAATGCTGCTGCCAGACTCATCCACCTTACAAACCGCTCAGTGTCTGCTACCCCTCTCTGCCATTCCTTACATTGGCTACCACTCACCCAACAAATTAAATTCAAAATACTAACAATAAGTTACAAAGCCATCCACAACTCGGCCCCCAGCTACATCACTAGTCTAGTCTCAAAATACCAACCTAATCACCATCTCCGTTCCTCCCAAGACCTCCTGCTCTCTAGCTCCCTCATCACCTCCTCCCATATCCGCCTCCAGGACTTCTCCCAAGCCTTGCCCATCCTCTGGAATTCCCTACCCCAATCTGTCAGACTGTCTCCAAATTTTTCCACTTTTAGGCGATCCCTGAAAACTTTCCTCTTCAGAGAAGCCTATCCTGCCTCCATCTAACAACTGCACTATTTTCTCTATTAGCTCATCCCCCACAGCTATTACCCTTTTGTATAACTTGGCCCTCCCTCCTAGATTGTAAGCTCTTATGAGCAGGGCCTTCTGGTTCCTCCTGTATTGAATTGTATTGTACTTGTACTGTCTGTCCTAATGTTGTAAAGTGCTGCGTAAACTGTCGGCGCTATATAAATCCTGTATAATAATAATAATAATGATGTATAATACTGCAGGTAAGTAAGGGGCTGACAACGTGAAATAAAATTAGACATTTGTTATGTCAATAAAATGGAGACTATGCAAATGAAAAATATTGAAAATTGAATCTTTAGAGAAAAATCTACAAAGCGGTTACTGATTGGAGAGAATAATTATCAACTGTATAATACAGTTATATGTTACAAGAGAACACAAATGAATATAAGGTAAAAACCAACACAACATAATTACCTGTTCCAAAAATGGCTACTGAATTGCTGGTTACCAGAGTTTTTAGAATGGCTGCTGTGGCTTTCAAAATGGCTACTCTTAAAGAGAAATTATTTCTTGTGACCTCCGAGTTTCAAAGCATAAGGTGTCCAGGAATCTTCATGAACGGAGAGGTATGATTTGATGAGTGGAGTGTGTGTGTGCATTTCTGATGGAGTGGGTGATTGAGTGTCCTTCCATGGCATCTATCTGGCTCCCAAATACCATGTCTGACAATGGGATCATAAAAATTATAATAAGCTCAGCCTAAAAGGTATGACTTCTTTTCCATTGGTTGGAGAAATCTAATGATTAACCTTTTCTGAATTCAAGTAATACCACCCTCAACCACGAGGTATGTCTGAGGGCAGAAAAATGTGTTCTGAACTATCTGTTAAATAATATGTTCTATTTTAATAATGTGTATCGGTTGGTCTATTGGTGCTGATGAATATATGTATATTATTCAGGGACCCTGGTAACTGGTACAATATACAATACACTCAGCATAATTTTGATTAATCAATATCACATAAAATGATTATCTATATGGATAAATGTATAATTCCTGTATATTCTATGAATACTTATTTAACTTGGAACAACACACGCTATATGTGTATTTTTATGAAGATGTAGTCACGATTTATATGTCTTCCATAACAATGATTGGTATCTTAAAACAATTCTTACTTCTAATTTGTACATCAAAATATTATATTTTTACCTTATGACAGAATAATCATTGGGTCAGTAGACACTAAATTCATAATTGTATCTATGACCTGGAATATAATATATCATTTGAATGACTTATAATCATATGTATTTTAAAATATCACTGAGTAGACATAATTCTGTCTCTCAGAAATGTTTGAAATGAACTTTGTACAGACTCAATGAATATTTAGATAGCATAGATGGTATGATTTTCAATAAACATTTGCCCTAAACGTATAACCAAAATGTAATGATTCCTTTTAGGCATATTAGGCACATTATGATATTCATTATAGAATGTCCATAGATATAGGTGATGTATTTGGATTCCTACATAGTTTAGGATTTTAAGTAGACAAGCCCGATACTTATTAATTCTTGTCTCATTTACAATTCTTAGAAGTGTCCAGCTGGGTAAAAATCCTCTACAATTTTCTTGTAAGACATTGTTTGATAGTGTCTCGTCACACCTTGGAAAACAATGACGTTTGCTTAGTCTTTCATTCAGGTATACGAGTAATCTTTTATTGCAGGGTTGTGTCTCTTTATCAATCCCCCAAAGACATGTACATTTCTTTTGGTTTCTGCTTCGTAAATTCGTTTGGCTATGTAAACTGGGATGGTTGATCCATTTAAAATTGGGAAATGTATGAAGTAATGGTGATCTTTAATTCACCACTGTGTTAAGGCCTAACCACTTTGCAACTATACATCCCCATCTTAAACTTATGAGAGATGGTCATTTCTTCACCATAATTACAACATAAATATTGCCAAAAAATATATAAAAATACACAATTCTTCCACAGTTTAGGCCAATATGTATTCTTCTACATATTTTTGGTTAAAAAAATTGAGATAAGTGTATATTGATTGGTTTGCGCAAAATTATCGTGTCTACAAAATAGGGAATAGATTTATGGCATTTTTATTATTTTTTTTTATTAATAATGGCGGCGATCTGCATTTTTATCATGACTGCAACATTGCGGCAGACAGATCAGTCAGTTTTGACAGTATTTTGGGACCATTGGCATTTATACAGCGATCAGTGCTATAAAAATGCACTAATTACTGTGTAAATGTCACTGGCAGGGAAGGGGTTGAACACAAGGGGGCTATCAAGGGGTTAACTGTGTTCCCTCAGCATGTTCTAACTGTAGGGGGAATGGGCTCACTATAACATGACAGAGATCACTACTCCAGATCACTGGGAGCAGTAGATCCCTGTCATGTTGCTAGGCAGAACAGGGAAATGCCTTGTTTACATAGGCATCTCCCCGTTCTGCCTCTCCATGCCAAGATCGTAGGCCACTGCAGGCACCCGCAGGCACACTCCCACAGCGCGCAGCGGACACTCGCACACACCGCCGGTGGCGCACGCATGCCCGCTAGATAGGAGGACGGTGATGCAAATATTGCTATACAACATAGAATACTGTATGTTGAACATGTTTACACATACAGCATTTTGTACATTTTTTACTTGTGTATTTTTTAACTACAGTGATATCTCAGTTCACAAACGCTTCTGTTCACGAACAACTCAGTTCACGAACAGAAGAGTTTACAAAATTTGCTTTGGTACGCAAACTCTGCTTTGTGGCCATCTTCCCTGCTCTGACACATGGTCATGACTTTCTGTAGGTGAGATCGCAGTCACAGGGAGACACTGAAAGTATACTGTGAAGACACTTACAGTGCTGATAAGCTTTTTGGTGTGCTTTTTAGCACATACTGTACAGTACTGTACTGTGCAACCCTGTGCACACTTGCTGTAAAGCTTTTTTATGTGCTTTTTATCATGTACTGTACTGGACATCCAGTATGGCTCAAAAGAAAATTCAGAGCAAGCATGGTGGTAAGAAGAAAGTGTGGAGCAGTAATGAAGGTGACAAAACTCTTCAGAGCAAGCATGGTGGTAAGAAGAAGATGGTAAGAAAGTCTAAAGCAAGGTTAGTGTTCTCTCTCTCTTCATAATGTACTGTACTGTTCTTTGTATCATATTTTTGTGGTTCAAAAACAAAAAGTTCAGAATGGATTAACCTGATTTACATTGAACCCTATGGGAAAATTTGCCACCAAATGCAACCAATTTGGTTCGTGACCAGAGTCATTTCACAAATTAAGTTTGTGAACCCAGGTATCACTGTATGTTGTAAATAAAATATTGCTACTTTAATATACACAGTTTACTTTTTTTTTTTTTTTTTTTTTTTTTCAAAAAGTTTTTATTTGAATTTTCAGAGAATACAAAAAAAATATACAGTATAGTGTACAGTATGTAATTGTGACATATACGGAAGTAACAAAATAAAAGGGTTACTTAATTGTAAATTAAATTTTTTAAGACGTGGGAGGGTTTCCGGTATATATACCCATGTAAGGTGGCTGCTTGGAGCGTGTGTACCTGTACATAGCATTTCAATAAATGATAACAGTTAGTGGGTACCTGGATACCTGGATGGATCTGTTTGAAAACCCTGAGTACATATTATAATTGAACTTGAAAAATAATAAAGAAAATACGAAAACTGGGGGGGGGGGGGGGGGGGGGAGGGGGGGTGGGTTGGTTGGTTGAGTGTGGGGGGGGGGGAGCCCTGGAAAGAGTAAGAGAGTTGTTATGGTAAGTTGTAAAGCCATGCAGAATTATCCAGTAATCCCATTTACATTTGCATTGGCAAAGGGTCGGTTGGTGCCAGGGATAGGAGTGTGGCATCGGTTGTGGTCTTGAGATGGCAGCGGATGGGAGGGATCGTAGTAGGAAAAGGAGGACGAGGAGATGTTTGCTATTTCCGCTTGTGAGAGAGATGATCGCATGAAGGCGAGCCATTTGAAGTAGAAATGTTCTGAAGATTTTTTGTGCTTGAAGTCCGTGTTTAGGCGGTCCTTGTATAGAAGATGCATGAGGTCCCGTTTGACTTGAGAGATATTGGGGCTTATTGGTGTAATCCAGTTTTTCAAAATGGTTCTCCTTGCGATTAATAGGCAAGTCAAGGACCACCCTTTATGTGATGTGATTTCTTTCGGGTTTTTTGGGGAGCCGTCCCTGGTGGTGGCGGTTTTGGACCAGGGTAGTAAAATTGGGTCCCAGTGGCCGAAGATAAGAAGCAAAGGATCCTTGGGTAGTTTGATTAGGGTCACTTCAAATATGTAGGCAAGAACTTGGTCCCAGAAGGCGGAAATGTAGGAGCAGTGCCAGAAACGATGAGCTAGGGATGGTTTCTGATGGTTGCAATGTGGGCAAAGAGCTTTGTTTTTGTCAGTTTTCGAGGTTGAAAAAGGCATGTATGCTCTGTGGGCTATTTTCAGTTGTGTTTCTCTCCATATTTCATTGGGTGTTAGCTTTTGTACAGCGTTGAGCCCTTGGATGATTTTTTCTACTAGGTTTGGATCGGGGAAGTCTTTGTTCCAGTTTTTGATTGAGGATGAAGAGAGAGGTGGAGAGGACTTGTTGAGGAGTGGTTTGTATATGTCTGAGATTTTGTAAGCATTGCTCGTTATCATTGGATCCGTGACGTTTGGTTGGAACCTTTTTTCGTTGTGATTGCACGCCTCCTTTAGGAAGCTGATACATTGCCCATAGTGGAAGATATGTGTGGAGGGTAGAGTGAAGGATTCAGCGATATCCGCAAAGGGTAATGGTTGACCCGTCTGGGTGTTGCAGAGGAGGGAGAATTTCGTTAAACCTTTTTGTTCCCATGTTTTGAAAGATTTATGTTCTAAACTCGGCGGGAATGCTGGATTTCCTTGGATCGGGAGGTGTATTGACACAAAAGGGGATAGCTTGAGGATCTTTCGTGTTTCTCTCCAGGCTATTGCTGTATCTCTTAATAGGAGATTATGTTGGTGGGGATGGGGGACCGACTTCCATCTGCAGTGTAGGAGGGCTACTAGTGAGTAGGGATGGGCCATGGCAGATTCCAGAGAGAAGTTTGAGTAACGAGAGGACTGGGTTATCCAGTCTAGACTTGTTCTTAGCAAACATGCAAGGTTATACATTCTAACATGAGGGAGACTAATGCCCCCTTCGCGTCTGGGAAGATAAAATTTTTTAAGAGCAATGCGTGGTCTTTTGTTCTGCCATAGAAATTTAGATATAGCGTTGTTTAGGGAGGTCACATCTTTATGGTGGAGGAGTAATGGGATGGTTTGCATTGGGTAGAGTAATCTTGCAAAACTGACCATTTTCACTAAATGACATCTTCCCAAAAGCGAAAGGGGCAGATCCATCCAGGTATTTAGTTCCTGAGTTATTTTTGACAATAAAGGAGGGTAATTGAGGTGGTATAGTGAAGAAGGGAGTTTTCCTATTTTTATTCCTAAGTAGGTGATGTGAGATTTAGCAACAGGGAAGATTGATTGCTGGGTCCATTTTGGTGTGGAGTGAGTGCCGATGGGAAGAATTTCGCTTTTGCTGTAATTGATACGGAGGCCCGAGCATAAGCGAAATTCATCGAATACGTTTTTTATGGTTAGCATATCTGATGTAGGGTTGGCTGAAAATATAAGGACGTCATCTGCAAAAAGTGAGGTGTGTAGGTTATGTGGGCCTATCTTTAAGCCATGTAGTGGGGCTACTGTCGTTAGATATCTGGAGAGTGGTTCTAGTGCTATATTGAAGAGGAGTGGCGATAGGGGGCAGCCCTGGCGAGTGCCCTTATGGAGGTGAATTTCTTCTGATAGCAGGCCTGCTGCCACTAACCTTGCTGTCGGAGCTGTGTACATGGCAGTAATTAGATGTTTGAAGGGGCCAGTGAATCCTATTGCCGTCATTGTCATGGATAACCAATCGAAACTGACGTTATCGAAAGCTTTTTCCGCGTCTAGCGTGATAATGGCATGATCGGTGTTCGGGTAATGCATTGCATGTTCTAGGGCCAGCATGACTTTGCGGATGTTAAGGGTGGCCGTACGTCCTTTAATAAAACCTGACTGGGCGGGGTGGATAAGGGAGGGCATAATATCTGCTAGTCTAGTGGCAACGATTTTTGAGAGGATTTTCACATCTAGGTTAAGAAGTGATATGGGTCTGTATGAACCCGGTTCTAGGGGGTCTTTACCCTTTTTTGCCAGTAGTTTTATGATGGCTTGGTTCCCCGAATGTAGGTATGCACCCCCTGCCCATATATGTTGATATACTTGGAGGAGAGTAGGTTCTAGTAGGGGTTGTAGGGTTTTGAAGAATTCGCTGGTGAATCCATCTGGGCCTGGGGCTTTGGACAGGGTTAAGTTGCGAATGGTTGTCGATATTTCAGGGATGGTGATAGGTGCGTTTAAGGTTTCTAATTGTGTTGGGGATAGTTTGGGTAAGGTTATTTTATCTAGAAAAGCGTGCGCAGTAGGTTTGTCTATGGGGTCTGGGGCATAGAGAGTGGAGTAGAATTTTTGCATGACTTTGTTAATCGAAAGTGGAGTGGCGTGTAGGGCGCCTGATTTGTCACGTAGGGACGTGATGTGAGTGGGGCGATATGGACCTTTGCATAATCTAGATAGGAGTTTTCCTGCTTTGTTTCCAAATTTATGGAATGTGGCATCTAAATGGGCCTTCTTGGTGTTTTCTAAGGTGTTTACCCAAGTGTCAAATTCCCTCTTCGCTGTCTGCCATTCAGAGCGTGTTGTTGGGGAGTCATTAATGTACATTTCTCGTTGTGCTTGGTGTAAGCGTGAGCTGGCCTCTTTGTATTTAGTTAGGGTGTTACGTTTAAAAGAGGTTGCATACGATATGATACGGCCCCTTAAGAAAGCTTTACCAGCGTCCCAGAATAGGTTGGGGTTGTGTATGTGTGGGGCGTTATTGGAGGAATATTCAGCCCATGCGTCAGAGATGTAGTTTTGGAAGTCAGTGTTGTTGTGTAGATAAGATGGGAACCGCCATAAGTTGGGGTGTGGGGGTAGGTCTAGATTGTCCAGTGTCACCTCAATAGGGGCATGGTCTGAGATAGTTATGTCGTGGATGGTGGAGTTCTGGAGGTAGGGGAGAATGTTGTCAGAGCCAAAGAGGTAGTCTATCCTGGTGAATGTTTTGTGAGGGTTGGAGTAGAAAGTGAACTCCCTGTCTGTTGGGTGGGAAAGGCGCCAAAGATCTTGGAGATGTGTGGATTCCATGGTGCTGGCCAGGAGGGAAGGGGGTGGTGGGTTAGTGCCCTGTTTTGGACGTTTTTGTGAAGATCTGTCGTCTAACTGATGGATGATGTCATTGAAGTCTCCTCCGATTAGATGAGGGAGATGTGGGTTATTTAGTATCCAACTGGATAATTCAGTGTAAAATTGTCTGCCTGGGTTATTGGGTGCATATACATTAGTTATGAGTAGTTCTTTGGAGCCTATTTTGATGTGGACCGTGATCAGACGCCCCTGAGCGTCGTTTTTCACAGACAGGACTGTGCACGGGAGGTTCTTGTGTATGAGCAGGAGAACGCCAGCTTTGCGTCCTGCTGCCTCTGAGCCTAGCACAGTGCCTACCCATAGTTTCTGCATGCGATGAAAATCTGAAGCTGGTAGGTGGGATTCTTGTATTAGTGCTATATCAGTTTTGAGACGTTTGAGATGCCTTAGGATTTTCATTCTCTTTTGGGGGGATCTTAGACCCTTTACATTCCATGAAGTTATTTTCATATCAGGGGGGTCGAAAGGGGGTATGTGCTGTTAAGTATGGTTTACTATTGTGAGGTAGGTATGATAGAGTGCCAGTTGTGTCCAGGGGCTTGATGTTGTTGTATGGGAGGGATAGAAAAAAGGAGGTGGATTTGAGTTGGCTAGGGCCGTGTGGGAGAGAGGGGAGATGGGGAGAGGGGTTAATCTGTAGGAGAGTCAACATAGGGGAGAGTATCACCAATAAAACAAATGAACATGGAAACTTCGCTTTTTTCCGCATGGAGTCACTGTGAGGGTCAACTCCCATTTCGGGACGGTAATGATAAAGCCCCAGAGAGCCCTTGGCCGTGAGACAGATGTTTATGTGGACACCAAGGGGTCGCATACGTGGGGGAGGGGGAGAGGGGAGTGGTTGTCCGCACACAGTGAAGCCAGGAGGATGTAGAGAAAAACACTTAAAAATTGTAACTTGCTAGGATGAATCCTAAAAGGAGAAAAACATTTAAAATGGAAGAACAAACATATGTATAAGAGACATTATACATTACGTGTTGGTGAGGAACAGAGGATATGTGGAACCTGTGGGGGGACAGAAAATTTACTGTCCAAAAAAGAAGATGGTGGAAACCAGGTGAAGGTAGGTTTCTGGTTTCTGTTCAGCGGTGGGTGTAGCGATGCTGGTCCGGAACCGAGGGTCTGAATCGCTTGGGGGAGTCTTTGCGCGGGCTGCGTTGATCCAGGGAGCGGTTGATTGAAGTGCCTTTCGACGGGGTGTGTTGTTGGGCGTTGGGGAGCAAAGACCGCATGTAGGCTTCTGCTTCTGAGGGTTCCTGGAAAGATAGCTGGTCCCCGTTGGGTGTCTTGAGGCGTAGGATAGCCGGGAATGCCAGAGTAAATTTGATCTGTTGTTTAAAGAGTTCAGAGCATATCTGTTGGAAGGCCTTGCGCTTTTTTGAGACTTCGATGGAGTAGTCAGCAAAAATCAGGACCCTCACCCCGTCGATTTGAAGCGAGCGGGATTGTCGGAATTTTTGAAGAATTAGAGCCTTGTCAGAGTAGTTCAGATATTTGGCTATGATGGGCCGGGGGTTCTTGCGTTCTTCACTATATGACCCCATCCTGTGAGCGCGTTCCACCGTGCAAGGGCCTGTTAGGCCTAGCGCCTCAGGTATGCGTTGGGAGCAAAAGTCCATTAGGGCAGATGCTTGGAGAGATTCGGGAATCCCCACGAATCGCAGGTTGCTCCTTCTGGACCTATTCTCCAAATCGTCGAGTTTTTGGATAATGTATTGGTTGGTTTTGTCTTGTGCTTGTTCCGTGGCTTGAGCTTGATACAACTCTTCCTCTATGCTTGATTGGCGATGTTCTAGCTCGTTTAGCCTAGTGTTGTGTTCTCCTAGCTGGGCCTTTATCTGTTTCATCCCCGCATTAACAGCCTTTTCTACCGAGGCAGATATCATGGGGGACAGAAGTGCTGCCACTGCCTGTGCAATGCGTTCAGTTTTGTGGTCCCCGGCGAGCTGTGGGGATGTAGCTGGCATGGAGAAGGCTTGTGGTGAGGGTACTTGAGGAGAGGAGGCCTGAGAATGTGGCTGGGCAGGGGATGCCTGTAGGGATATGTGTGGAGCTGTGCTTCCACTTACTTCCATCTCCGCCGTGTGCTGATGCTGCTGCTGCGCGCCTGTGTAGACTTCCGTGCAGGCCGAAGCCGGGGCCTCGATTTGCGGCAGGGCCGGCGGCGCCGTCAGGGCCGTGTTGGAGCGGGAGCCGCGGACCTCCACGAATCGGTCCATAGAGCGGGTACAGGTGCCCGAGGTGGTTGAGGGGGGTTTCTGGCTTCTGGGCCGGTTTTGTAGGCTGGTTTGGGCGTCCTCAGAGCGGGAGCTGATAAAGGGTGCAGCTACTCCATGCGGCGCCGGAACCGGAAGTCCAGTTTACTTTTTAAGTTGCCTTCAAAGTCTCATCTATCTGGGGGTATTTTTGTTTCCATGATTATATGGGGATGTCGGCAACTCATTCTATGACCTTTGCCTCTGGCCATCTATATGCTTGAAAGACCTACAACATACCTGCTACTGTACATGTCAGCAGTGGTGCAGAGGAACCCTACTGTATGCTTCACATCACCACTAGAACCAATATGTTCAATGCCAAATATGCCTCTCTATGCAACTCCTATACATCATTTGAATATCCCACTTCTGATTACTGAGCAGCATAATAGCTAAGCTGCAGCTGTGGATCTTGGGCTCAAATTGCATTAAGGACACTATCAATCAGTGGCAGGCATAGCATAGTTGACACTTGAGGTAGATTATTTTTTAACACACACACGCTCCTCTATACATAATAATTATATTCAGTAGTAATTATTTAATTAAATGATTGCTAATAATGGAAAGAACAAAATTTGAGGCACAGAAGATTACATTTGTCTAAATGTTTTATATAATCATGTTGGTAAAAAATAAAGTTAAAGGTTTAATTGCAAAGGTGAATGTTCTTCTGCATCCAAGACACTGAACTCAGCCTCAACCACTTTTAATGTAGCACTACAAACAAAATGACCATTTAGAACACATGCTGTAAGGTTTTGATGATACTAAATGAGCAGTGAGGATGGAAATAATGTCTGTGGTAGTGAAAGTCATCCTTAGGTGGGTGGACAATAGGCAGCACATGTGAGCAGTTCTCCTAACCTGTGTCCAGTATGTGAAGCAGCAATTACAGGTGCACTGCCAGCTGAGAAACATTGATCTTTCTCTCCCACCCAGCTGTTGTGCTGCTTCTGCTGTTGTCAGGAAATGATATCAGGAGTGCCAGCTGGGTATCATGGCAAAGGTGCCAAAATTATAGCAGTGGCCGCAGGGGCAAGTGACAGTACCCACTGCAGACTGCTCCCACCCCCACTGCAATTCACATAGATAGGTCTGAAACAGCCTTTTTACAAGAACCAATCACTTCCCAAAAAGAGAAATATTATTGCGCATAAACAGGATACAAAGAAGCATTTTATAATAGGTTCTGTTGTTTAGACATCATAGGCTGTTTATTATGTTTTACACATCTAGCCATCCTTCTGACAACAGTGGTCTTATTATCTTAACATCCAAGATGTCTCCAAATTCACAGTGGTCACCTCCCAAAATTAGAATACCTTCAGAAATGCACACTCTCTACATAATGACAATCATTACAAAACAGAAATATGGTGTCGCAAAGGGACCATAAACACAGCAATTCCAATTTTTTCAAGTTCTTAAATGACCTTGTGTTCCTGCACACAACTCAATGGGAACATTACAGGCCAATTACTAGTCATCATATACTGCCAAGTACTAATTTCCAACAAAAGCAATTTTCCCTCTAACAATATGTGCAAAGTAGTCCAAATATATCCCAAATAAAATCTTAGCTTGAAAGAAAGAGTTGAATAGATTACTAGTCCCTTTTTATAGGAAATGAATGATTGCATTCAAAAATGTAAACTGCAAAATCATACATGTTTAGAAATAGTATACCGACCCTATACATTTTCATTTAGTTTTACTTTTAAAAGGATGCAACAAGATACCTTTAAAACCAACTGTTCACAAGTAAACTGATTTAAACTAGATGTAAATATGTATAGAGCATAAAAGTAGCAAATGTTTAGCGCTGTTGAGTGTTTTTCCCAGATACTTTTTTTTCCTGTCCTGGAGAGTGGAGACAAATCGAGAAGTAAGTAGAAAAGTCTCCAAAGTGAGGGTAACTACTTCTTAACAGTTGCCACTAGACGATTTGCCTCAGTGAAAATATTTTCCATCACCTCCTGTTTTGGGAGATGGCTGTAACATTTTGGATTTCTAATCACTTTCTGAATGGTGGAAGTGTTCACTAAGAGAGTGAATATGGGCAAAATCAGCAATAAAAAACTCTTTCCTGTTTTAAAAACAGATTTTGGATTGGGAAACACCTTAAAACTCTTCTGGTTTAGGATGAAAGGATACTAAAATTCATATCAATGCCCTGATAGTACAATCAAAATGAAGGCTAGACTTTCTTTTTTACAGTGCCTTGCAAAAGTATTCATCCCCCTTGGCTTTTTACCTTTTTTGTTACATTACAGTCTTTAGTTTAATGTTTTTTAATCTGACTTATATGTGATGGATCAGAACACAATAGTCTAAGTCGGTGAAGTAAAATTAGAAAAATATATACATAAAACTATTTTTCAGAAATAAAAAAACTGATAATTTGATTATCCCTAGGAGCACGATCAAATCTATCATAATCAAATGGAAAGAAAATGGCACAACAGCAAACCTGCCAAGAGACGGCCGCACACCAAAACTCATGGACCGGGCAAGCAGGGCATTAATCAGAGAGGCAGCACAGAGACCTAAGGTAACCCTGGAGGAGCTGCAGAGTTCCACAGCAGAGACTGGTGTATCTGTACATAGGATGACAATAAGCCATACGCTCCATAGAGTTGGGCTTTATGGCAGAGTGGCCAAAAGAAAGACATTACTTTCAGCAAAAAACAAAATGGCACATTTTGAGTTTGCGAAAAGGCATGTGGGAGACTCTCAAAATGTATGGAGGAAAGTGCTCTGGTCTGATGAGACTATAATTGAACTTTTTGCCCATCAAAGAAAAGGCTATGTCTGGCGCAAATCCAACACATCACATCACCCAAAGAACACCATCCCCACAGTGAAACATGGTGGTGGCAGCATCATGCTGTGGGGATGTTTTTTAGCAGTCAGGACTGGGAAACTGGTCAGAGTTGAGGGAAAGATGGATGGTGCTAAATACAGGGATATTCTTGAGCAAAACCTCTACCACTCTGTGTGTGATTTGAGGATAGGATGGAGGTTCACCTTCCAGCAGGACAATGACCCCAAACACACTGCTAAGGCAACACTTGAGTGGTTTAACGGGAAACATGTAAATGTGTTGGAATGGCCTAGTCAAAGCCCAGATCTCAATCCAATAGAAAATCTGTGTTCAGACTTAAAGATTGCTGTTCACAAGTGCAAACCTTCCAACTTGAAGGAGCTGGAGCAGTTTTGCAAGGAGGAATGGGCAAAAATCCCAGTTGTAAGATGTGGCAAGCCCATAGAGACTTATCCAAAGCAACTTGGAGCTGTGATAGCCTAAAAGATGGCTCTACAAAGTATTGACTTTAGGGGGGTGAATAGTTATGCACATTGACATTTTCTGTTATTTTGTCCTATTTGTTGTTTGCTTCACAATAAATAAAAAAAAATCTTCAAAGTTGTGGGCATGTTCTGTAAATTAAATGATGCAAAGCCTCAAACAATCCATGTTAATTCCAGGTTGTGAGGCAACAAAACACGAAAAATGCCAGGGGGGTGAATACTTTTGCAAGGCACTGTATATTGGATTAAGATTGTTTGACTTTCTAACAAGCACACCTAAATAACTGACTATTGAATTTCAATAAAAAGCCAATTTTTGATATATATTTTATAGGTGATATGAAGAATAGCATAGCTTTCAAACTAAAAAAATATTTAATTAAATTACATTGATGAAAAGGAAAGCAGCACAAGAGTTGAGTGTCAACTTCTGCTTTTTAAAGGTACTTTTTACATTTTTCTAGGATTAACAGATGTAAAATATTTTAAACCATGATATTTGTACCTATGTTTGCTGAAAAAACAGCCATTGAATTTAGCTACATGTCAAAGTATTGTAATTCCATTAAAATATATATTATTTATTTTGATGTGTTAACCACTCCTAAAACATATACTGCAAACTAACTCAATTTTTTACTCAATTTTTTACAGTTACCAAAGGTACATTACTGGGATATATGATCTTTTACATACCTCATATGGTTGATGTGATTAGTTAAAATATATGTCAATCTGATTACACTGCCTATGACACGGTCTGTGAATGGGGGAGAATATCTTGTGACTGTTCAGACTCTCCCCCATTCACAGATTGTTACAAGCAGTATATTTTTTCAATTTAGGAGTAAAGAGCAGGCATACCCCCATTGGATCATCTTTAGTGCAGCTAAGCCAGGAGCCATGACGCTATTAACTCCCTCAGCACAGGAAGTTCAGCAATAGTAGAGGACAGGGTTTCCCTGCTGTGAAGATTTTTAAGATAAATAAACAGTTGAGAATCCCTAATGCTACCTCTCCAGCAGTTATCATCATACAAGGAAAATGCATATAATACTAGCAGAACATTAACACCATATTATTTGTTATGATGAATTATTAAATTACAACTGCAGCCATCTTTTGATGGATTTAGATGGAGTGGGGAAGGGTTAAACATGTATCAGATGATTATTACTCTCTTGCCACAAATGGGGAATCCACCCTCACGGCTTAATTGCAAGATACAAATAACTCTACCAATGTAATGTTAAGTTCCATAAATTAGGGGTTATCCTTTAAGTGGGCCTCTTGACAGTAGAGATAGTGTAAAGTTAATCTCTTACCAATAGCTTAATGCATATATGCAGCAACAGGAAAAAATGGGCTTTAACGCCAGTTCAGTGCACGAGGGTCTAAAGTTGTGTGCTGAGAGTGCATTCACTGTGAGCTCCCAGCACACTGACTGAGCTGTTGCTTGCAGCTTCTGGTTTGGAGCCACTGGATTCCTGATCATGTGAATACTGTGAGAACCAATCATGTGATTAAGAAGCCGCTCCACCTCCCGGCATTAAAGCCCATTTAAAGGGACACCAACAGCCATTAAAACAGGGTTAAATTTAGAAAGTGTGATCAATGCTAAATGTAAACCTCTATTAGACTTTGGAGGTCATCCACTATATAACTAAAGATCTAGGGATTGTATTATTATCAATGAAAACCTAACAGTGACCCCGGGGAAAATCCTGATACGTTTTCTAATGAACAGAAGTACAAAAGGTACAGAGACAAGGGAGGCTGATCAACATGCAAAGTATCACTGTCCATTGAGTATCCTTGGAAATAAACCAGCAAACTGAAAAAATATTGCAAGAACCCCAAGTTCCCCAAATCTAGGCACAGGTAACACCCATAAGAAACAACATAACATAGCTGTCACCACCAGGGCCGCTGATAGAATTCATGGGGCCCCATACAGCCTACCTGATGGGGCCTCCTTCAGCTCCACCCCTGGTCCCGCCCCTAGTCTCTCCTTCAGCCCCACCCCTGGCCCCACCTCTAGCCCCTCCCCAGACCCTGCCTTGAAACAAAGTGCAGGTTTGTCTACAAGTGATATTTATTTTTCTCCAGCCAGTTATAAGTTTGATTATCCAAAAGAAATACTGTTTTCAGATGAGAACAGACCTCTTTAATATCTATATGTAATAAAAACCAGTAATGAATAAATGAACTGGTATTTTGAAAAAATTAGGGAGAGTAAACAAATGATAAAGGTGGAAAAAAACAACAAGCCAGGTCTCGTTAAAGATAGTTTACTGTAGATAGTTTTCAGGTGTTTTCCAAAGTAGGCAACAACTGGGTAAACATAAGTGCGCCAACAGGCCCAAAAACAACAGGAGTCAAACGACCCAAGTTCAGAGTGCTGCTGCAATACTCTTGAAGCCAAAAGCTGCATCAGCAAAAAATTGAACATCCACATGTTAAAACTGAAAGAAAGTTTGACCAATCACTTCCATGCAAAGGTGGTAATGTCGGCCTCTCATGTGGCCATAAAATGTACAAGTTCACAGCCTGCATATGTACACATATTTATGGCTTTTCCCAAAAACAATGTGAATGTTATAAGGAAGTATCCAAATGACATAATGTTAACACTGTCTAGACACAGAAAAAACCCTCTCTGAAATAGATTGCAGCAGGGTCAAAAAGAAACGATGACCAGTTTCACTAGTCATTTCCCACTTTGCCAAAGATGTTACAGATTTGTAGCAGACATTCTTTGTACCTTTGCTTCAGCAAACTCATTTATAAGATCTCGAAAGTTCAGCTGTCTTGCAAGTTCATGCTCAATGGACAGAAGAGCCAGACTGTTCAGACGCTGCTCACTCATTGTTGAATGCAGATAGTTTTTTTATCAAGGCTAACTTGCTGAATGCTCTCTCTCCTTCTGCAACTGAGAGTGGAAGGGTAGCAAAAATTCTAAGGGAAATACAAACCTCTCCAAAAATCCCTTCAAGCTGCAGCTCATAAATTGAATTTAATAATTCCAAGGGACCCAGCTGATTGGCAAATGTTTCTGCATAGATTTTCTGCAGGTGTTGTAGCTCTGTTAGTAGGGATTCAGTAAAGTCATCACAGTATGTGGAAATCAAGTTTACAGTTCTTCTTCTGAAAGAGTCCTCAGATTCAAGATGGGAGCAAAGAGCTTGCAGACTTCTTCCATTGATTTAAATCTTTGATCCAGGTCTGAAATTATGACATCTATTGCAGGGAAGAACATATTGACTTTGAAAAAATTTTCGACATCCAGATCTTTAACATTTTTATCAGCCTTCTTTTTACGAAGCTGGTGAGCATTCAGTAGCTCCTTGGGAACCTCCATGGAATCAGCAACAACTTTAGACTCCGAGAGTAGAGCTGGCCACTTATTCTGTAGAATCTTCATTTCTTCAGACAAAGCCCTGATGTTGGCTGTACCTATGTCAATAGATACAGACCTTGACTGAAGGATTTTATTCCGTTCCTCAAAACTTTGCAGGACCTTGACCCAGAATGTAGCCGGACCAATTGCACGGAAAGAGGAGAAATAATCTAGCAGCCCTTCTGCTTCAGAGTGTGCAGCACTTGTCATTTTTTTTACTTTCCAGCAGTCTTTCCAAAGCTTTCAGAATACTTGGAAGCTTTTGTGCAATTGGCCTTACTGCTTCAATCCTGGAACTCCATCTGGTGTCACTAAGGCCATGTAAAGAACCACAAACGTCATCTAACAAAGAGCTCCATCTCTCAGGACTGCTGCTGAATAGAACATACAGCCTATTTACACTCTCAAAGAAGGTCTTCATTTCAGGAAAACTTGAAGCTGCATGTATACCAACCAGATTTAATGAGTGTGCTGCACATGGACTAAACAAGGCTGCTGGATACTTTTGTTGGATTCTGGATCTTACACCTTTAATTTTTCCTGACATGTTGGCTCTGTTATCATATCCTTGACCTCTACAGTCTTTGACATCAATGCCATGTTCACACAATCTTGATAGCATCATTTCAGCAATTTCTTTACCAGTCTTATTAAAGAAATCAAAGAATTCCAGGAACCTTTCTTGAATGCCTCATTTTCTTTTCACTCTGTGCACGTATCGCAGAATAATAACATTCTGTTCCATATGCGATATATCTGGTGTTGTATCACAAATCACTGAGAAATAAATTGATTGTTGCCTTTCAGAAAGCATGACATTCAAAACACGTCTTCCACACACACCAAATAATTAGTTTTGTGTGGCTGATGACAGATAATGTGCAGGTAGACGCTTTCCTTTTTCCTGGCTTTGTTTCACTTATTCCAAGTGCGCCCTAAGTACACTATCATATTTGGCGACAAATTCAAGAGTTCCAAGGAAATTACCATTTTGAATGTCTCCAATTCTTTGAGAACATCCTCTAAAAGCCAGATTCCGTGAGGGCAAAAATAAGGTAACATGAAGAAGTTTTTCTAACAGAGCTGTAAACTTTTCTGCTTCTCGAATAGATATAGACTTCTCCGCAATTAGTGTGACAAAGTTGCCATCATCCCTAAACAATATGCAATGGAAACCTCATTAGAATGGGATTTTTAAGGCAACAAACAAAGAGAAAAAATTTTTTTAAAAAAGTTGAATAAGTTTTATTTATACAAAGATTGTTAAAAGGTGATTAAACATATGAAAATATACATTTACAAATAATACAAAATGATACACTACAGAAGTGGCAAAGAATTATATGATCCAACGCGTTTCAAAATGATTAAATTTCTTCTTCAGGGATAAATTTTTGCCAATATCTGAAAGGCACAAGAGTAGCATAAATATACATACATATCTATTTTTGAACAACCGGCAAAAAATATGTGTAAAAAGGCTTACAGTAATCATGATTGACCCAGCGAAATCTCAGTATGATACTCCAAGAACCCCCATCCAGCCAGAAAACGATCTTATATCGTGCAAAAGAGCCCTCAGATATTGAGATCCAATGAGAGACGCCAAATGTCCCAAGCAAAAGGGAAATGCTTAGGGGAAGGGGAATGTGAAATCTGAAATTATATATATATATAATTATGGTCATCATCTGTGGGGGAGTTTTGTTCCCCCAGTCCCATCCATGATATACTTTTCATATTTTGTTTATCGACTTATCTATGTATATGTATATATTTTTTTGCTTCGGTTTTCGTGATTAGACTGTTTCTCGGATGGTCCTCCAATTGCCCCCACTCGGATCTGTGGTCATATCGTGCACCCGGCACAGGGGGGGCCCGAACTTAATGTTTGGGGGCCCCTGTTTTTTCCATTGCCAGTTGAGACGTCTACTTGACGCCATCCTCTGGCATTCAATGGATTTTCCTGTGTCGGGGGCTTTTGTTTTCCTTTTGAGGATATTCCTCCTCTAAAAAAAGTCTCTGCTTCAATACTGGATATGTGATATAATTTTTCACATATCCAGCCATTTATGACATCCTTTGATTTATTTGCTATATTCCATTTTCCAGAGACCCTGCTGTACACTTTATTATAATTCTTTGCCACTTCTGTAGTGTATCATTTTGTATTATTTGTAAATGTATATTTTCATATGTTTAATCACCTTTTAACAATCTTTGTATAAATAAAACTTATTCAACTTTTTAAAAAAAATTTTTTCTCTTTGTTTGTTGCCTTAAAAATCCCATTCTAATGAGGTTTCCATTGCAACTTTTCTGCTTCTCTTGCCAAATTTCTTTGCATCTCAAAGTCCACATCTTGTCCGCCTATGGACCTCTGTAAAGTTCGCCAACTTAAGTAGTGCTTTCGGAGTTGAGCAGAATGTTCATGCTCTGGCAATCGTGTATAAAGTCGATGCCATGTGTTTTTGGAAGGGTCAAAGCCTTCTCTCCTACATAGTATACTTCCATCCTTCCTGTGGTAATAATTTGAAGAAAATGCTCTGCACGTGATGCAGTATAAAACATGTTTGGAATCACTCCAACAAAGCCAGTCTCTTAAAATCTTCTTACGTCCATTTTGCATATAAAAGATACTCCGTAAATGAACGTCTATCGCTGTCCAAAGTCATACGACATGCCATTTTTTTGGGCTGCTCAGCACAATATGCTCGCTTTCTTTGTCTTGAAGATTTTCTGGCCACAGTGCTGGATCTTTCCAATCTACTTCACACAAATGCATAGGATCAGGACCTGTAGAACTTGAGGCAAAAGAGGAGCTGCATGAAGTTTCTAAATCGCTCAAAATTTCAAAGGGATATGCAATGGAGGAGGTATCTTCTATACTTGCAGCAGACTGGGTGCATGAGGACACACTTTCCTCAGCTAAAACACTCTCAGTGTATCTAATATTTCACTATTTTACCACTGCTCTTAAAACGGTAGATATTGTTTCAAGAATGGCGCCCAGTGTCTTAAGATACTATCAACTCAAAAACACTTGCGGTCATTCAAAATCAAAAGCATACATATCCACTACTTATCTTAATGGACCTGTAATCTATTTTTCCTGAAATTTTTTCTTACTGTGGTTTTCTGCCTCCTTGTAATGTCCTCTGCGAGCTCCCGAAGCTCTCCTATCCACTTTTGCTGTAAGAGGAAGACGGGACTCTAAGTTAAGAATACATACTTGAATAGAACTAGAGTTTAGTGTCACTTTAACTTGTGACAACACTCTATGGGCTTGTTCACACCAGCAGCAGTTCCTTCAAAAATAGATCCTTATTCAGATTGCTTTTCTGGGGCAATTCACAGAAATTTGAAATTTTAATCCTCAAATGTCACACCACTAGGGTTGCCACTTTTTCTTCAAGCCAAACCCAAACACTTTAGCGGCGCACAGAAAATTGTTTTATTAATATACACTATATAGGATTGTAACAGACCTAGGACACCTTTGGGTAGAATAGTAATGTGGCACGCATAGTGCCCCCTCACCCCCCACCACTATACCTTGCCGCAACCGAGTGCACTGCAGGATGGTTGAACAGCATTCAAATTCAATTGAATTGGCAGTGTTCTGCCAGTGATTGTGCTCATTAGACGCAAAACAAGGTATAATTCCTGCCATGGCTGTTACAAATATAGACGCTGGCCACTGCTTCTGCATCTAAAGGGGGAGGGGTTAGAGGGCATTATAAATTTTGGTTTAACAATGTGGTTTTACCGCCTCCCCCAAGCCACTAGTATGAACAAGGTGTAATATTGCTATAGTGCAATGATGCATTCTTTGTAAGTAAAGTAAACCATTTAATTTCCTATAAATCAGCAAATATATTTAAAACAGTATTAAACCCAAAAACAAACCTTTATTATATTGCAGCTTACCAATTCTTAGATGTGGTATCTGCATTAATTTTCTTTTAAGCCTCTTTCCTTTATTTTCATATGGTGATCTAGCTAGTAAGTCTTTTGTTTTTCAAAAGAACAAGCTCTGATGCAGACGTATTCGTTTACAGAGATGACAAACCATTTACCACTGAGAGGGTGCTTACAATGATCAGCTTTTAATGAGCTTTTATTTATTCATGTAAAACCTTCACAAATCCCAGGAGGCTACAGAAGCTGGGACACACAGTGGTCTGCTACAGGCACTCCCATGGAATGCTGTGTAGCACAATTTGAGGCACAGGAAAATATTTTTTCAGCTTCTGGGCTTAGTGTTAGATCCTGGATTTCACAGAAAGCCGGTGATTCTAGCACTAAATCCAAATGGGGACACAAAGGAAGTGCTAAGGCTAAGCTAGCTATTTTGAAATGGCACTGGGGTGGCTCTGGAATAAATTGCTGCCAGTGCTATCCCTACCCCATTTTAAAACAGTGGTGGTGGGAACTCAGGCCTCATACACTAGCCAGTGACAGAGTGGGTTAGCAGCAGGCGCATGCATGTGCGTCCCTAACCCAGAACAGGATGGATGACGTACATATGATCCAGCCTGCACGTGCGTGGCACCCTGCCGCGGTAAATGTACTGCCGTTAAAGGGAAAAGGTTGGGGGTGGGGTCATGCGACTGGTCTGATCATCTCCGCCTGTCTATTTTTCAGGCAGACCTGATTTGATCCTTCATTCGCTACTATAGAGGGATAGATCTAAACAGACTTGTGTTCATTTACACCCACCTACACTCAATCTGATCCACAAAAAAAAAACGGAAAGGGATCTGTTCCCCTCCATCTAGTGGATTGGAGAGCAATCGGTTGTAAACGGATAGCCGGTTTGTTTACACCAGCTTACCTTAGAGCAGAGCAGGCTGTGTTCGTGTCCGCTCTGCATAAGCTGAGTGGACACAGACCTGTCATCTGCCCACTCAGCTCAGTGGCGGATCAGCGGACAGATCCCCTGTTGAACAAGCAGATTCCACCCCATGTGAAATAAACTTTGATAACAAATAGCAACACAGGAAGGCCACTTGCCCTCTGGAAGATTTACCCCCCTTCATGACCAGGCCATTTTTTGCGATACGGCACTACGTTATTTTAACTGACAATTGCTTGGTTGTGCGACTCTGTACTCAAATAAAATGTATGTATTTTTTCCCCCACAAATAGAGCTTTCTTTTGGTGGTATTTGGTCACCTCTGCGGTTTTTACTTTTTGCGTTTCTAAACAAAAAAAAATAAAAACAATTTTGAAAAGAAAACTATATTTTTTACTTTCTGCAATAAAACGTATCCAAAAAAATTTAACAAATCAAATTTCTTCAATAGTTTAGGTCCATATGTATTCTGCAACATATTTTTTGTAAAAAAAAAATCCCAAAAAGCGTTTATTGATTGGTTTGCGCAAAAGTTATAGCAACTAGTAGTAATGGTGGCGATCAGCGACTTGACAGCGGGACATGCCAATGCCATAATGTACTGCAGAGACAGAGCTACCCGGGCCACCAATGCCATAATGTACTGCAGACAGTGCCACCCATGCCATGCCACCAATGCCATAATGTGCTGCAGACACTGCCACCCATGCCGCCAATGGCATAATGCCATTGGCGGCATGGGTGGCACTGTCTATGCAGGCAGCATATGCGTTATGGCATTAGTGTCATGGGTGGCACTGTCTGCAGCACATTACAGCATTGGCGGCATGGGTGGCATTGTCTCTGCAGGAAGCACATGCGTTATGGGCCATAACGCATGTGCTACCTGCAGACAGTGCCGCTAATGCCGTAATGTGCCACCCACGCCACCAATGCCATAATGTATAGCTGCTGCTGCAGTAGTAGTAGATCTTGAAGCCCCTCACCCCCCCCAAGCAAGCACCCTGACATTAAGGGACTCTGATCGGTCATCATCATGGCTGAAGGATTTTTTTTATTTTCATTAAATTACTTATCTGGTCGGGCCCGGTACAACAGGGCCAGTTGTACTGGCCTATCAGCGGCCCTGGTCACCACCCATATACAGTGGGGGCAGAAAATATTCAGACCCCCTTAAATTGTTCACTCTTTGTTATATTGCAGCCATTTGCTAAAATCGTTTAAGTTCATTTTTTTTCCTCATTAATGTACACACAGCACCCCATATTGACAGAAAAACACTGAATTGTTGACATTTTTGCAGATTTATTAAAAAAAAACCCTTAAATATCACATGGTCCTAAGTATTCAGACCCTTAGCTCAGTATTTCGTAGAAGCACCCTTTTGATCTAATACAGCCATGAGTCTTTTTGGGAAAGATGCAACAAGTTTTTCACACCTGGATTTGGGGATCCTCTGCCATTCCTCCTTGCAATTCCTCTCCAGTTCTGTCAGTTTGGATGGTAAACGTTGGTGGACAGCCAATTTTAGGTCTCTCCAGAGATGCTCATTTGGGTTATCCCTGTACTTGGCCGCATTCATCTTTCTCTCAATTGCAACCAGTCGTCCTGTCCTGCAGCTGAAAAACACCCCCACAGCATGATGCTGCCACCACCATGCTTCACTGTTGGGACTGTATTGGACAGGTTATGAGCAGTGCCTGGTTTTCTCCACACATAGCGCTTAGAATTAAGGCAAAAAGTTCTATCTTGGTCTCATCAGACCAAAGAATCTTATTTCTCACCATCTTGGAGTCCTTCAGGTGTTTTTTAGCAAACTCCATGCAGGCTTTCATGTGTTTTGTACTGAGGAGAGGATTCCGTCGGGCCACTCTGCCATAAAGCCCCGGCTGGTGGAGGGCTGAAGTGATGGTTGACTTTCTACAACTTTCTCCCATCTCCCGACTGCATCTCTGGAGCTCAGCCACAGTGATCTTTGGGTTCTTCTTTACCTCTCTCACCAAGGATCTTCTCCCCCGATAGCTCAGTTTGGCCGGACAGCCAGCTCTAGGAAGGGTTCTGGTCATCCCAAACATCTTCCATTTAAGGATTATGGAGGCCACTGTGCTCTTAGGAACCTTAAGTGCAGCAGAAATTTTTTTGTAACATGTGCCAGATCTGTGCCTTGCCACAATTCTGTCTCTGAGCTCTTCAGGCAGTTCCTTTAACCTCATGATTCTCATTTGCTCTGACATGCACTGTGAGCTGTAAGGTCTTATATAGACAGGTATGTGGCTTTCCTAATCAAGTCCAATCAGTATAATCAAACACAGCTGGACTCAAATGAAGGTGTAGAACCATCTCAAGGATGATCAGAAGAAATGGACAGCACTTGAGTTAAATATGAGTATCACAGCAAAGGGTCTGAATACTTAGGACCATGTGATATTTCAGGGTTTTTTTTTTAATGAATCTGCAAAAATGTCAACAATTCTGTGTTTTTCTGTCAATACGGGGTGCTGTTTGTACATTAATGAGGAAAAAAAATGAACTTAAATTATTTTAGCAAATGGCTGCAATATAACAAATGCCCTGTACACACGGTCGGATTTTCCGATGGAAAATGTGTGATAGGACCTTGTTGTTGGAAATTCCGACCATGTGTACGCTCCATCACACATTTTCCATCGGAATTTCCGACACACAAAGTTTGAGAGCAGGCTATAAAATTTTCCGACAACAAAATCCGTTGTCGGAATTTCCGATCGTGTGTACACAAATCCGACGCACAAAGTGCCACGCATGCTCAGAATAAATTAAAAGACAAAAGCTATCGGCTACTGCCTCGTTTATAGTCCCGACGTACGTGTTTTACGTCACCGCGTTCGGAACGATCCGATTTTCCGACAACTTTGTGTGACCGTGTGTATGCAAGACAAGTTTGAGCCAACATCCGTCGGAAAAAATCCTAGGATTTTGTTGTCGGAATGTCCGATCAATGTCCGATCGTGTGTACAGGGCAAAAGAGTGAAAAATTTCTGTGAAAGGTAAAAAAAAGGGCGTCTGAATACTTTCCGTCCCCACTGTATAAGAGGTTTGCATGAAACTGTGCTCCTGAAGTCTTGGGTCTGTACATTTTGCACTTTATCAGACTAGCATACAGACTTCAAATATCACAAACACTCTTCCCACTAGCAAGGAAGTAAACTCTATCCTTATGAAGCTTTTTTTAAATAAGCTAGTATGGCAATGTAATCTAACACATTCCACGTTAATAATAACCCCCAATCATGTGTCTCTTACTGTTTTGCAACTGTTTTAAAAATTATCCTTCCTGGGCAAAGGCAGCACCATTTTAACTGTTGTCTTCCGAGTCCGTCTAGCAATTTACTTCTGCCCTGCCTGCTAGTATGATCTGTAATCTCGCATATGCACATTGGGATTCTTACCGAAGCCTCACTCTAGTTTCGGGATCACCATGACAAGCATGTCCCACTGCAGTGTTTCGTTATTTTGATAGAACGTCATGATATCCCAATGTTTACACCCCCTGTGATGTGTAAGGTCACATGGGGGTGTATCAGGAAATGATGAATGTGACCAATATCACGGGATCTCAGCACTGTGCCGTGAGCGGACATGAAGGACACGGCACACATCATTATGGACTGACAGCACGGAGAGCGTGCCGTGAATCGAGTTAAATCTGTGCATGCGCCAGTGATGTCACCAGAAACATCAAGACAGATTACAGGCAAATGGAGCCAGTAAGATTACATTTACATATACAGATGTTAATAGTTTGTAGTGATGAGCTAAACTTATGGGGGACAGTTTACAATCATTTTAAAGCAGTAGTGTGATAAAAAAAAGAGAGAAACCGGTCCCCCTGCAGACTCATGTCATATTGTGCTAGTATGCACAGCTCTCTCAACAGCATGCCGTCCATTGAGAGTGCAGTGCGAATGCGCCGGAGACATCACTGGCTGCTACACATCTAAATATCTCCTAAACGGTGCACATTTAGGAGGTATTCACTGTACCTACGGGTAAGCCATATTATATGCTTACCTGTAGGTAGAAGATAAAAAGTGAAGTTTACTACCACTTTAATGTAATGTACCCAATAACAACTTAAAGTACATAACAGATTCACATTACAGAGTGTCTCGTAAAAGCTCAACTTTTTTCAGCTGTCAGTTTGTAAAAAGTTTTAATGCAACTTACATGCATGTAATGTACAGTAGTGATGATCATCTCCATCTAGCGGTCGATGTGCACACTACTTAGTTCAATCTTATGCCACTAGAGCATATGCACTGGAAACCTCCAGAAACCTGTGAGGAGGGCCCAATGTTTCAACTGTCTAAGGGCCTCCACAGATTTTATTCTGACACTGACTTATATACAATTTAGTGCACTCGAATACTTGTGCGGTAGTTATGTGATACTCACATGCTTCTGGAATTCTCCATACTTACCTGTGAAAAGGAATCCTGTGCAGTCTCCTATCCCATTGCCCATACACACACACACACACACTACACTACAGCAGACACACACACACACACACATCACATACACAACTCCCTGTCTGGCAATGGGATTTTTCTATAGCTATGACATATACAGTATTTTCAGCACAGGTAATCTGCATGAAATGTGAATGGCCATGCCATCCGCTGTCAACCAACTGCTGCAAATACAGGGAACATGAGAGCACAGCCATATTATGCAATCTCACACAGATTAGCAATAATTACCAACATAGTTTATAAACAACACTGACAATACAATATAGCTAAACACACAACATTCACACAGTAGTTTCTTCAGATTTGTGCATTCTTTAGAGAAATAAAAAAACAGCCTATTATTTGGATTTCATATCCCTTGGATAGCAGTGCTTAGAAAAAGTTACAGAAAGTTACAAATAAATGTAAAAAAGTGGGACATACATACAAGCAAACAGAATTAAAAATAAAGGGCATAAGCCTACAGAAAAATGACTTCTCCTGCTTCCAGGGTTGGATGAAAAACAGGGGTACATCCCCACATTGGACCCCTTAGGTGTGACCAAGAGTTGATGGCAGACCTCTTTTTACCATATAGACCAAAGGGGAATTACCACCCATTCAGAGGACTGACTGCTGCCTATTAACTCATTAGCTCATGTATCATTTCTGTAGTAAGCCCCGGTTCACACAGGGGCGACTTGTCAGGCGACCTAGCCGCCTGACAAGTCGCCTCCCGTTCTGTACTACGGAACCGTTCTAATAGGAGCGACGCAAGTCTCTCCGACTTAGAAAAAGGTTCCTGTACAACTTTGGGGGCCACGTGAAGTCGTTTTGCAAGTCGCCGTGGAAGTCGTGTGCAAGTCGCCTCTGTGAGGCGACCTGCAAGTCGTGCCGCCCCTGTGTGAACTGGGGCTTACAATCAAAACATCATTACTGTTTCTCGCTATGGGTTATGGACCTGAATGAGAGAGTAATGGTTCTAGCTGTTGTTCTGTTATATGCAGAGTTTACACTATGGCACTCTATGCAAAACAGAACCAGAGGTACCATAAAAAAGGTATATATTTAAATATTCCCCATATCTTATCATAAAACCACAAGGCTCGTAATTTCGCCACTGCACGTTTACATGTGGTTTTGAAGTGGTTTCCTGCATAGGAGCAGAGTTATGAAACAGTATGTATTTCCAGTTTTGAGCTAAATGAGATATTTACACCTCTGTGATAACTTGAGATGTAGACACATTGGCTGGTGTTCAGTGTGAGGAGGAGCATACAGGGTCTAAAAACCCTCCCACTATAAAACTTCATTCAGATGGGCGTGGACACCCATTCTGCATGCAGGATATGTCTGTTATTGCTCCTCCACCAAGCCCCAGATGCAGGCAGGCAGCCTATAGAAATATATGCAGATGCAGCAACTGCACGGACTTTTAGATGCGTACATGAGCCGGTGCAGGAATCCAAACACACAATGCCTGTGAGTGCCTCAGGGCAGATGCAGGGGCAAAATGCAACCTGCATGCAGTGAAGCCTAAAAGCATATTTAGTCTTTCCTCAACATTGTTAGGCTCAACTCCTTTCCATGTTCTGAATTAACTTACCACACTATTAGGATGTCTGAGTTAACGTTTCTCTGGCCAAATCAAGACTGATGATTAAAAATGGTTATGACGATTAGCAAAAATATTATCCAAAGCTATTCTCTCTTTGGTTGTATCGTGGCACCTGTGTTGCTGAGCTTATTTTAGTTTTCATCAATGTGCATTAATGAAAATTAAAGTTATGAGCTGTAACTGATGTTTTTTTTTAGAAGTCCAGGCATTTCAGATCGAGTGTTCTCTATGACAGAGATTGTATCTCTCACCATAAAGATGCTGTTTATTCATCACACAACATTGTAAACCCTATTTAGCAAGAATAGCTTTTATGTGAGTTGTTCAGCCCCTGTTCATAACCTGACAGCAAAATAATATGTATGCGTGTTGTGGGAAAAGGCAACATCAAGACCAGGCGCATTCAGGTAGTGTTGCATTTACCATAATGACTGGGGCTGGAAGCAGTTCTCAGGTATGCTCTGACCTGTGGAAGAAGCTATAAATCACAAATTAAAGAGGCTGCAGGGTTGTAGGGGTTTTAAAATGTGCTTTCAGCAAAGAGAGTTTCCTTATGCAGTAACAGAAGTTTTTCCTAGGCAAGGGTCACTTCTCAATAGGCAAGAAGGGCAGTTATGCCAAAGCAAACTGAAGCTAGATAAATCACATGGTCCAGATGGTATTCATCTCAGTGCAAATAAATTAAGTTCAGTATTTAATAAGTCTCTGCATCCTATTTACATTTAAATTATTTGAAAAATTGAACTGTGAAACTAAAATAATAAGCCTTAAGCAATTCAGCCCCTTTCTGAGCAGGCCATTTTTTTGCTATACGGCACTGCGTTGTTTCAACTGACAATTGCGCAGTCATGCAGCGCTGTACCCAAATAAAATTGATGTCCTTTTTTTCCCCATGAATAGGGCTTTCTCTTAGTGGTATTTTATCACCTCTGCAGTTTTTATTTTTTGCGCTATAAACAAAAAAAAGACAGACAATTAAAAAAAAAAAAAAAAAAAACAATATTTTTTACTTTCTGGTATAAACATACCCAATAAAACAATGTAAAAAATTGAATTTCTTTATCAATTTAGGCCAATATGTATTCTGTTACATAATTTTTTTCCCATGAATAGGGCTTTCTCTTAGTGGTATTTTATCACCTCTGCAGTTTTTATTTTTTGCGCTACAAACAAAAAAAGACAGACAATTTAAAAAAAACAAAAAAAACAATATTTTTTACTTTCTGGTATAAAACATACCCAATAAAACAATGTAAAAAATTGAATTTCTTTATCAATTTAGGCCAATATGTATTCTGTTACATATTTTTGGTAAAAAAATCCCAGTAAGCGTATATTGATTGGTGTGTGCAAAAGTTATAGCGTCTACAAACTATGGGATTTTTTTTGGACTTTAATTTTTTTTATTGTTGTTACTAGTAATGGTGGCGATCAGTGATTTTTAGCGGGACTGCGACATTGCAGACAAATCTGACATTAAGTGACACTTTTTGGGGACCAGTGACACCAATACGGTGATCAGTGGTAAAAAAAATGCACTGTCCCTGTATAACTGACACTGGCAGGGAAGGGGTTAACATCAGGGACCATCAAAGGGTTACATGTGCTCCTAAGCAGTGCTTTCTAACTGTGTGGGAAATGCTGTGACTGGAGGAAGACAGAGACTTGTGTTTCTGCTTAGTAGAAACACAATGGGGGTTATTTACTAAAGCAAAATACACTTTGCACTACAAGTGCACTGCAAGTGCACTTAAAAGTGCACTTGCAGTGCACTTGGAAGTGCAGTCGCTGTAGATGCGAGGGGGACATGCAAGGAGAATAAAAAAACAGCATTTTAGCTTGCACATGATTGGATGATAAAATCAGCAGCGCTTCCCCTCATTTTAGATCTACCCCTCAGATTTAGAGCGACTGCACTTCCAAGTGCACTTCCAAGTGCACTTGGAGTGCACTTGTAGTGCAAAGTGGATTTGCCTTTTGTAAATAACCCCCAATACCTCCATTTTCCTCCCTCACAGAGTGGCGGTTTGCCTTATTTACACAGGCAGACTGTCGTTCTGTCTTTCCACTGGACAATCGCGGGTGGCCAGCGCCCATCGTGGCTGCTGGACCCCAGACCTCGTGTACAAAATCATGTACAGGTATGTGATTTCTCACAGCTGGGCCACCTTGCCACAATATATATGTAGTGGGCGGTCCGGAGGCGGTTAAAGTGAATAAATACTCAAAACATTTTTTTTTGTTTTGGATTGAGTGAGGGATGATTAGAGTTTCTTTCAGGTTTTACCCCCATTGGAGAAAGGTCTTCACTTGCTGACTGGTTAAAAAAATTGTCCCTAGGACAGGAATTGAGGAGAAATCTATTTCTAACAGCAACAATTAAATAAGCAAATGTTTGTTTTTTGTTTTTTGTTTTTTAAAGTTAAGTAGGGGAAGGCTAAAACCACTGTGAGCTATTTGCTGTATTTTTTTTCCTCAGTTCCTGTCTGATAAAATGTTGTCCCCAGAACAGAAAATGAGAGAAAGTCTCTCCATTGTTACCCCCGATAGAAGTAAAATCAGGAGTTCTATTCTTTCAATATTGTATCCAAAATTAACAAACAAAGTTTTAGGTATAGATACACCTTAAAGTGATACAAAACACTCACTGTTTAATTTACATTGTCATTTCTATTTCTGTATATGGATGATGGCACTGTGATTATTTTAATAATAATAAAAAAATCAAAGTACATTTTGCTAATTGATATACAGCTGTCACATGACCCAGCTCTTTCCTAGCTTGTCTGCAGGGAAACATAAGCAGGAGGCACTTCTAGTCCTCTGCTGCTGGTCACATGTTCAAAATAAAAAAACAGTCTTTGGAATGCAGAGTAAAAATAAAAATGAATATCAAGAAACTGTCTTAAATTGTTATACAAATACAGTGGATATAAAAAGTCTACACACCCTTGTTAAAATGTCAGGTTTTTGTGATGTAAAAAAATGAGACAAAGATAAATCATTTCAGAACTTTTTCCACCTTTTATGTGACCTATAAACTGTACAACTCAGTTGAAAAACAAACTGAATGCTTATGGGGGGGGAGTAAAAATAAAAAACTAAAATTTTGTGGTTGCATAAGTGTACACCCCCTCTCTTAATTGGGGATGAAGCTGTGTTCAGAATTAAGCAAACAAATTCAAACTCATGTTAAATAGGAGTCAGTACACACCTGCCATCATTTAAATTGCCTCTGATTAAGCCCAAATAAAGTTCAACTGTTCTAGTAGGTCTTTCCTGACATTTTATTAGTTGCATCCTACAGCAAAAGCCATGGTCCACAGAGAGCTTCCAAAGCATCAGAGGGATCTCACTGTTAAAAGGTATCAGTCAGTAGAAGAGTACAAAAGAATTTCCAAGGCATTAGATATACCATGGAACACAGTTGGAAGACAGTCATCATCAAGTGGAGAAAATATGGCACAACAGTGACATTAACAAGAACGGGACGTCTCTCCAAAATTGATGAAAAGACGAGAAGAAAACTGGTCAGGGAGGCTGCCAAGAGACCTACAGCTGCAGGATCTGGCAAGTACTGGCTGTGTGGTACATGTGACAACAATATCCCGTATTCTTCATGTTTGGGCTATGGGGTAGAGTGGCAAGACGAAAGCCTTTCCTTACCAAGGAAAATATCCAAGCCCAGCTAAATTTTGCAAAAACACATCTGAAGTCTCCCAAAAGCACGTGGAAAAAATGTGTTATGGTCTGATGAAACCAAGGTTGAACTTTTTGGCCATAGTTCCAAAACAACACTGCACATCACCAAAAGTACACCATACCCACAGTGAAGCATGGTGGTGGCAGCATCATGCTTTGGGGCTGTTTTTCTTCAGCTGGAAAGAGGCCTTAGTCAAGGTAGGGGGAATTATGAACAGTTCCAAATACCAGTCAATATTGGCACAAAACCTTCAGGTTTCTACTAGAAAGGTGAACATAAAAAGGTACTTCATCTTTAAGCATGACAATGACCCAAAGCATACATCCAAATCAACAAAGAAATGGCTTTACCAGAAGAATATTAAAGTTTCGGAATGGCCCAGCCAGAGCCCAGACCTGAATCCGATTGAAAATCTGTGGGGTGGTCTTAAGAGGGCTGTGCACAGGAGATGCCTTCGCAATCTGACAGATTTGGAGTGTTTTTGCAAAGAAGAGAGGGCAAATATTGCCAAGTCAAGATCTGCAATGCTGATACTCATACCCAAAAAGACTGAGTGCTGTAATAAAATCAAAAGGTGCTTCAACAAAGTATTAATTTAAGGGTGCGCACACTTATGCAACCATATTATTTTTATTTTTATTTTTACTTCCCTCCACATTAAAGATTTCAGTTTGTTGTTCAACTGAGTTGTAGTTTATAGATCACATTAAAGATGGAAAAAGTTCTGAAATGATTTATCTTTGTCTCATTTTTTACCTCACAGAAACCTGACATTTTAACAGGGGTGTGTAGAATTTTTATATCCACTGTATACATTTGAAATAAAATCTTTATTATTTTTGCCAATAACATGATGTGGACAGATTTCTGCCAATAATGGACCGGGTTGTGTCACTCCCCTCTAGCCTGTGTCATAGAATAAGAGAGAGGTGAAGCCTCCATCAATCTACATGTAATATCCTGCCCCCATTGTGTTTAGCTCTTTAGTGAGCATGGAGGAGAAGGGAGGGAGTGGGCTGTCATATACCACTGTGTATACACCCACATATGGGCTGCTCAGATGTGATAGGGAAGAAATGCTCAGCATAGAAACTTACTTAAAACTGAGCATGTGCAGAGCTGCCAACACTGCTCTGCAAAATCCCTAGCTGAATTGGGGACTTGAACAGAAGGGGAAATAGAGAACAGCAAAATCAACCAGGTTTTTTGCAGAATACAGAAAAAGAATTTCATAGTGACTGAGTGAGTATGAACAGCATGTAATAAAGCATTTATTGATAGTTTTTTATTATGTGGGTTTAGTGACACTTTGAGTAATGCCCCGTACACACGGTCGGACTTTGTTTGGACATTCCGACAACAAAATCCTAGGATTTTTTCCGACGGATGTTGGCTCAAACTTGTTTTGCCTACACACGGTCGCACAAAGTTGTCGGAATTTCCGATCGTCAAGAACGCGGTGACGTACACTACGTACGACGAGACTAGAAAAGGCCGGTTCAGAACCAAGCGTGGCACCCTTTGTGCTCCTTTTGCTAATCTTGTGTTAGTAAAAGTTTGGTGAGAGACGATTCGCGCTTTTTCAGACTCGTGGCTTTCAGATCGTTTTCTGCCGTTCAGTTTGTGCTTGTGGGTTTGTATCTGCTCTTCAGTGCGTGCAGTCAGTTCGTATCGGAGTTTTCTGTGTGATCTTGCCTGCTCGTTGCTGTTTTTCAGGTCGCTCTTCACAGGCCTTGCTGTTCTTCAGTGCGTTCTGTTACTTCGTTCTGAGCAGCCGACCGTTTTCTAGCCATGTTTCGTATGCGTACTCCTCGTAGAGTTCGTGCTGTGCGGGGGCTTGGTGTTGGGGTCCTGACCTTGACACAAGTCCAGTCCATGAACAGGGTGGGGAGGAGTTCATGGACCAAGAATTGGTTGCTTCAGCGTGACCAGTTCTGTCATATGCCTTTGCTCCGTGAGATCCGTGAGAATAATCCTGATGATTTCAGGAACTTTCTCAGGATGACGGACCCCGTGTTTCACCGTTTGTTGGCTTCACTGACCCCCTATATTAGCAGGCAGGATACCTGCATGAGGCAAGCCATCACTCCGGAGCAGAGGTTGGTCGCTACCTTGCGGTATTTGGCCACAGGGAGAAGCCTGCAGGACTTGAAGTTCTCAACAGGCCTCTCCCCCCAGGCTCTGGGGATCATTATCCCAGAGACCTGTTCTGCCATCATACAGGTCCTGCAGAAGGAGTATATGAAGGTAAGATTTTTATCCTTTTATATCACATTTTATTGTATTGAATGTTTGATAATATATTGTATTTCTTCCCTCATTCCCTAATTACCATGATTGTAATATGCTGTGAATGTCCCCTTTGTTCTCATGCATGCTGGATTTTTAGGTAATTATTATTTTATGTCCTTCATACATATTTGCCCTTCACTAACCTCCCCAGCATGGTCTTTCCTGGCCCTATATTCACCTCATGTAGTCACTTAACAATGTATTTTATCAGCTCCATAGTAGTGCTTTACCCCAAACACCCCCTAAAATGTTTGGAAATGTTATTTTTGATTTAAATTCAGGCAGAGTGCCAGAGGCTTTTTTTTGTGGTGTCCCCAAATTTTTGGTAACCCTCCCCCCCAACTGCTAAGTCAGCTGATCCCAATTCTCTATCCTCAATCATCTATCTGCTGACTTTGCCAAACCCATACACACTATACCCATCTCTTTACTGGTCAGATTTATGGATGAATTCCCCAAAGCATGTAGTGCAAGGGCCTGCCTGTATACTTTCCAATGGTACTGTTTAAAGTTTTTGTATCCTATTATTATCCTGATAGGTAATAGCAGAATGTTCAAATGTCCTCAAATGTGTACAGTGTGTATTTATATCTTTGTATTATGACACTTCTTACCTGTCCAGTGGTCTGCCAATAGTGTAACTAAGGAGGGGCTGTTCCAAGTAATACCCTGTATTTAGGCATTCATCTCTCAATGAAGTGAAGAGGGTTACCTGTCCAAGAGTTCCCCCCCCCCTATAATGTTAGAAATGGCCCATGAGAGGGGGGGGAGTATGATAGGTGTACCTTATACTTTGGCCTTGTTAAATTCCCCTTAGTAAATGCTATCTGCAGGTTGCCCCATAATGTTTGTGTCTAATCTGCTTGCCATGTTTCTGTGAAAAAATAGTAATGTTTATTTTTTTTTCCTCAACAGTTTCCTTCAACGCCACAGGAATGGCAGACTGTGGCCTCCCACTTTGCCCAGCGGTGGGACTTTCCTAACTGCGGAGGGGCAATTGATGGGAAACACGTCCACATCGTCCCACCACCCAACTCGGGGTCGTATTATTATAATTACAAGGGGTTTAATAGTATAGTGATGTTGGCGGTGGTGTCGGCTAAATACAAGTTCTTGTATGTGGACGTGGGGAAGAATGGCCGGATGTCCGATGGTGGAGTGATCGCCCAGACGGAGTTCTACAGGCGTCTCCAGAATGGCAGCTTGGACTTGCCACCTCCAGAGGACAATGTTGAAGGTCTCCCATTTGTGTTTGTTGCTGATGAAGCATTTGCGCTGGGGGACCACCTGATGCGGCCATTCCCGATGAGGACCCTCACCCCGGAACATAGGGTTTTTAATTACCGGCTGGCCAGAGCCCGAAGAGTGGTGGAGAACACATTTGGAATCCTAGCCAGCCGGTTCCGATTATTTCTGACACCCATCCATATGGCGGAGTATAAATTGAACCATATAATACTTGCCTGCTGTGTTCTCCATAATTTTTTAAGAAAACATTCAGCCAACTATGCTGGCTCAGTTGGGCCTGAAGCTGGAATCCCTAATCCATCAACACTGACGGCACTTGAAAGTGGCCGTCCTGGCTTGCCCTCCCTGAATGCCCGTGATGTCCGGTTACGCTACCTGGAGTTCTTTGCGGGTAGGGGGGCTATCAATATGCCAGACAATCTGTGACACCTTTTTCAAATAAAAAACAACCAAAAGAAATTCTTTGTGGACATTTACTGCTTGTGTTTGTTTTAGCTGACCCTGACAGAAATGTGTTGAGCGCAGAAAATGTCGTGATTGGGTAACCTTATAAAAAACAGTGTTGGCTGGTACTTCCTAAATGCAAAAACACATTTCACTACAAGTGCACTTGCAACTGCACTGAACCTGCACTTGTAGTGCAAAGAGGATTTGCCCTTAGGAAATAACCCCCATTTTTGCATAAAACAGCAATTACATCACCCCAAAAGTGTTGTAGTGTTGAGACAATAATCCACACATTCTTGAGTAAGGCACTTTTTTATACCTGCACAATCACATGTGCATTTCCCAAAGGTTTTTAAAACAAACCAACATGTTTGTTGTATAACAATGTTTGCAGTAGCATTATGAAAAATCAAAATATCCATTTCAGATAAAACAGGCCTGTGTAAAACCAACAAGAAAGCCAAAAAACTTGAACTTACAAAGTTCACATATGGTAAAACCTGAAGGCTATATCAGACATGAGTATTTATGAACTGTGTTTGATATAGCGTTCAGATGGGGGGAATCACCCCTGGAAAAGCCAAATTTGGAAGATGCACACCAATTTACGAATGTCAACATGTGCTATCTGCCATCAGGGGGGATCAAGGGACGTGTTTTGGGGGAGCAAGCCCTTCCTCAACGCTACTTTATAATTGAGGAAGGGGTTGCACCCCCAAAACGCGTCCATTGATATCCCGTGATGGCAGATAGCACATGTTGGCACACTGTGTGCATCCTCCAAATTTGGCTTTTCTAAACATTTAAAAAATTTTGGTACGATAAAACAGGTGATTTTGTGGGGTTTAAATTCGCCCCAAAACATCAATGATGTTATTATTTTTTTTAATAACATCACTGATTTGTTGCTGGATGTTTTGCAATTGGAGATTACACCCCATGATCTCCCCGATCAGTATCTGGGCACTTTCAATTGTAAAGCCTTCTGGATAACGATCACCTAAAAAGAGATAAAGAACAAAAAAAAGGTCTCAAAAATTTGCCACCATCCATCTCTTTTACCTGAGCCTGTGGTCGCAGACACTCACCTGTTGTGGTGCCAATCTCCACCACGTCTTCTTCTTCCTCCTGCTCTTCTTCTTGTGTTGGTATTTCCCCTTCTTCCAGGGGGGGGGGTCTCTGGTCTCCTGGGATGAGGGGTGTCCGAGTCTTTTCTCCCCTATGTAAAACAAAAATGGTATACTTAGCACACAGATATTTGATGGCAGAACTAGAAATAGGAAACATTGCTCGGAAGTGGGGTACAATTGTCTATTTTAGCAGAGTTCCAAGATGTATATTTTTTATTGCCCTTTGTCAAGCTGCAATACTTTACCTGTTTGGTACAAGCTTCACAGATGGAGACCCCCCTATAGTATACACTGGAGCACCTGTGTGGCCCCCCCTAATAAAAATGGTGTTCTTGTGTCCCACACTAGTGCTCCAGTGTCCAGATGTGAAAACAGCTGCTCAGTGTCCTCTCCTTACACACAATCTAGTTTGCATTTCATTCTAGTAACAAACCCATCTACACAAACAAATATTTGGCATCCAAGTAGGCCCCCAAAAATGTGTGAAAATGCATATGGCCTAAACAATGGTGTTCTAGAGGCCGAAACAAAAATGTTTGATACGAACGAATAATGTGCCCATGAACATTAAAGTTGACCTTTTGAAACGTTACAACTAATAAAAGCATGTGGAGCAGAACGAACGTAATAAAGACAGAAAGAATAGGAACACAGCACAACTACTTACTTTTTTGCAGCACTCTCCGGATCTTTCGGTACTGCTCTGGCTCTCTCAACTTGAGGTCCGACCACCACTTCCTGAGCTGATCTTTAGACCTTCGTACCCCGAAATTCCGCTCTAGACTCCTGACCACTTTCGCCATGATCTTGGCCTTTCGGATGTTCGGGTTGGGGTAAGGCCCATATTTTCCGTCATAGTCGGACTTCCTCATGATGTCGACCATCTCCAACATCTCCCCAAACGACATATTTGTGGCCTTAAAATGTCTCCTTCTGGATCGGGACGTGCCTGGATCCGGGCTTTCCTCCTCCTCGTTGCTACAATTAGCCCGCACCTGCTGTATGTCCGCCATCATGCTCTTCCCCCACTGCGCCGAACGAAAAGGGGCGGGGAATACACTAGAAAGAACGTCAGGGGCGGGCGGAGTTACACGCATGCGCAGTGTATATAAAGCGTAACACGCGTGCGTATTACGTTTGATCTGTGAGCGGAGGAAGGAGCATTGGACGCGGCGATCGTAAGAACGAAGGTAAGAGACAAACTTGTGCCTATACTGCTTCTAGATTGAGGCCTATATTGTAACAAGATTAGGAGAGTTTTGTGTGACATTAGGCTTTGTCTTGTGTTGTGTCTTGCAGTGAACATGGATATGGTACTGAAAGATAAGGACTTCATTTCAGTCTTCATAGAGATGCTAAGGGAGCTGCCCTGTCTGTGGGAGATTACCCACCCCCATTACAAGAACCAAGCAAAGAGGAAGGCAGCACTGGAGCAATTGTGTGAAATTGTGAAGCAGGTGATCCCCACGGCAGACATCACTTATTTAAAGATTTTCATTGGTGGCCTGAGGAGCACATATCTGAGGGAGCGCAATAAAGTCCTGAATTCGCAGAGATCCGGAGCAGCAGGTGACATCTATGTCCCCAGGATGTTGTACTACGACAGGCTGCATTTTCTGGCAGGCCAGACTGAACCCAGGCCATCCCTCTCCAGTCTTCCTTCCACGCTTCCTTCCCCCCCGGCTGAGGCTTCTGACGCCCAACCTGGGCCTTCCAGGCCACATGTGGAGGAGCCCAGATTGAGCCAGGTATAGCATTCCTCTAAATATTTCTGCTTGTCCAATCAATGATGTGAACTATATGTTAGTTGGGAGTACTAATTAAGGATTGTGATTGATGATGCAAAACATTACAACTATGTCCCTTTTTCATACACAGGGAAGTCTCAGCCAGGAGGTGGCCGGGCCGAGCCGGCTGGCTGATATCAAGGTCCCTCCACCCCCCCTGGAAACAGAAAGTGGCAGTAGGAGGAGTGCCCTAGAGGAGGCGGCTATCAGATTCTTTTGGAGGGCTACAGAGGTCCTGGGAGCACCACACACCAGGCAGGAGAACATTGCTGCCTTTATTGCATATAAAATGCAGAGGATGGAGGAGGGCCAAAAAGCCATGTGTGAGGCCCTCATATCTGAGGCTCTGGCGAAAGGTATGAGGGGCCAAATTACACCTCACACACAGCTTTGGGATGGTCCTCCTCCTCCTCCTGCAGGTCCTACTCCTCCTCCAGGTCCTACTCCTCCTCCTGCCACATCTCCAACTGCACAGCCACAGCCCAGAAGGAAGTGTGAAAGGAAGACCAGACAGTGAGGACCCTGGATCCAGTCTGGTGGGCCAAAAAATGCAGCCTCTTGTGGTACCACAGCCTGCGGACACAGATGTCATCTGCTGCTATCCAAGTCTCTGTGAATCCCGGACCAGACTGACCTCCCTTACATATGGACTCCTCAGGCCACCAATTTTGATGTTGAAGAATTGATGTCTGCCGTGGGGGTCCCAGGCTTCGCTAATTTCTCATGTTGATCCAGTGTTGCCTTCCTCTATGTTTGGTTCTGATCCCTTAATAAAGGATTTTTGTTTTGAATTATACTCTCCTATGTGTTTTACTTCAAAAATGACAGTTTGTTTGTGAGGATTCAGGTACATTTCAAATATACAATGTGAAATGAACAAGGGACACCAACAACAAACAATCTCCTTGAGATTAAATAATAAAAGATATCAATGGTGTTGGGGTAACTTGACACACAAAACACACCCAAAAATATTCTGGAGTAAAAATAAAAATAACATTTAACAAAGATCAGCCTTGGAAAAAATCCAAACATTAAATAAAAAAAAAAGCTTAAAATCCAAAATAAAAAAAAAAATAAAAAATATAAAACTGTCAGATGTGACAACTAATAACAATATATTCAGGGAATCCCACTAAAACAACACAAATAAAAGTTTGTGAGAAGTGTGTGTGAATACGAGCAGCAAAACGACTTAATTCTTGTCACATTATAAAGAAGAAGAGAGTGCGCTGTATTAAACCATTTTTAACATTGCAGCATGACGAAAGTACTGTATCCATTGCGAACGCTAAGTTTACCAGAACGAGCTGTCCCGTGTTGGAATTTCTTCTGAGCATGCGTGGCACTTTGTGCGTCGGAACAGGCCACACACGGTCGGAATTGACGCGATCGGATTTTGTTGTCGGAAAATTTTATCTCCTGCTGTCCAACTTTGTGTGTCGGAAAATCCGATGGAAAATGTCCGATGGCGCCCACACACGGTCGGAATTTCCGACAACACGCTCCGATCGGACATTATCCATCGGAAAATCCGACCGTGTGTACGGGGCATTAGAGTTATTTCTGTTGTGTATACATTAGGGAAGGTATAATAGGGAATTAATGTGGGGACTGATGGGCACTGAAAGGCAGCACTGACTGACATCACTGTTTGGCACAGATTGTCATCACTGTTGGGCACAAATTTGTATCACTGATGGGCACAGATTGGCATCACAGATGGTTACTAACTGGCATCACTGCTAGGCACTGTTGGGACTGCACTGATAATCAGGGCACTAATGATTAGTGCTTTGATTACCTGTACAGGTGTCCCCTGCGAGGAGATGCCACTGAACGGCTCTCCTCTCACACACTGTCAGTGTGAAGCGAGGAGAGACGATTACCAGCACTTCCGTATTTACGCATCATCGGCTCTTTACCAAGATTGGGATCGCGGGCGTGCAAGAGTACTGAGACCGGGGATCCTACTCTCCATCATTTGACTATACGGCGGGTGGGAGGTGGTTAAGGATGCAAGAATGAAGAAGAAAATATGTGCATGGAACATATTCAAATGAATAAAATCAGCATTGGTGTAATTCAAGTATCAGTGTTAAACAAAATGCATTTAAATCTTTTTTTACTGATCCAGTAATGGAAGTGCTAGTATTGCTGCCATTTTGCTGATGGCACAAAGTTCTGTAAAATTATTATTTTAATAGAGGATTTATACAAAATAGAGACTTATACTTTAAAAACAAATTAAGACAAGGGGGTTAAGGGATGCCTGCTTGTTTAGGAAAGGAAAAGGGAAGTTACAAAAAGGGGAAGATACAAAAGTTAGTAGCTGTGAGGGGATGGGTTGTTCGAGAAAGCAAGATCCAGCTGGAGGGATCACCTATTGGAAGACAGAGTGGAAGATGGCTTTACAGTTTGGAGTAGCCAATTACACAAGATGGGAAAGGCTCAGGAGAAGTCCTGGATGCAAGCTTGGGAAAAGGTGACGAAGGAGTTAAAAAGCAGGAGGTCTCAGGAAGAGTGAAGTGGACAGTTTTGTTGATATTTTAAGATGATGTAGCTGGGGGCAGAGTTGTTGATGACTGTGTATTTTGTCGTTATTTTGTATTTTATTCATAGTTATATATTTACATGGTTGGTAAGGATGAATAAAGACACCGGTCCATCCAGTTCAGCCTGAGAGTGTGTGAGTGACTACTATTTTCCATATCCCTGTACATTACGCTAGCTAAGAAACACATCTAAAAGTTTTTACATTTATCGACACCCCCCCTGACACCACCAACTGTGGAAGAGAGTTTAACATCCTCACCATTCTTACAGTAAAGAACCCATTAGGCAGTTTGGGATTAAGCACTTCTTGTCCAAATCTTACTGTATGGTCACATGTCTTTCTTAAAGGCCTTTTGTTAAATAGTTTCCTCCCAATGCTAGAGTCACCATTCAAAGATTTGCATATTGCAATCATATCCCCTCTTAAGTGTCTATTCTCCAGTGAGAAAGGGCCCCCTTGTTAAAACCTTCTCCCTAAGGATTGGCCATAAAAACTGGACAGCATACTCAAGATGTGATAGAAACCAGAATTTTGTAACGTGGTAGAATGAAAGTTTTATGTCTTGAGCAAATGTCTTTTTTAATGCATGATAAGAGTCCACTAGCTTTGCTTGCTGCAGCATTACATGCTATTGCTGAGTCTGTCATCTACTAGGACCCCCAAAACCATTTCCTTCCTCGATTTCCACAGATGTTCTTCTCCCCTAGTAAGTAACTTGCATTCATGTTTTTAGCCCCGAGGGCTAGGGATGAGCCGAACACCCCCCGGTTCGGTTCGCACCAGAACCCGCGAACGGACCGAAAGTTCGCACGAACGTTAGAACCCCATTGACGTCTATGGGACTCGAACGTTCGAAATCAAAAGTGCTCATTTTAAAGGCTAATTTGCATGGTATTGTCCTAAAAAGGGTTTGGGGACCCGGGTCCTACCCCAGGGGACATGTATCAATGCAAAAAAAACTTTTAAAAACGGCCGTTTTTTCGGGAGCAGTGATTTTAATGATGCTTAAAGTAAAAAAAAAAAAGTGAAATATTCCTTTAAATATCGTACCTGGGGGGTGTCTATAGTATGCCTGTAAAGTGACGCGTGTTTCCCATGTTTAGAACAGTCCCTGCACCAAATGTCATTTTTAAAGGAAAAAATCTCATTTAAAACTGCTTGCGGGTTTAATGTCATGTCGGGTCATGGCAATATGGATGAAAATCAGTGAGACAAACGGCATGGGTACCCCCCAGTCCATTACCAGTCCCTTTGGGTCTTGTATGGATATTAAGGGGAACCCCGCACCCAAATTAAAATAAGGAAAGGTGTGGGGCCACCAGGCCCTATATACTCTGAACAGCAGTATACAGGCGGTGCAAACAAGACAGGGACTGTAGGTTTGTTGTTAAGTAGAATCTGTTTGTAATTTTGAACATTTTTAACGTGTTTAGCTCCAGCCAAAAAATCTTTTCTAAGCTTTTTGGAAAACATAGGGAAGGGTTATCACCCCTGTGACATTTGTTTTGCTGTCTTTCCTCCTCTTCAGAAGATTTCACCTCACTTTTTTGTCCCAATGAAAAATGTTTTTTGAAAATTTGGGTTTTTTTGTGGAACAAGGATTGGAAAGCATCAGTGGAAAGGAGAACTTGTTTTCCCATATTAACTCTTACAGGAGAGAATTTCCCTTCCTAGGGGTAGATTTCATCTCACTTCCTGTTGTCTCCTTCCGTTTGCAAGTAGGAGTCGTTTGTAAGTTAGATGTTTGAAAGTAGGGTCCTGCCCTATATACTCAGCAGAAATTTGGGCCTTAGGTGTTGCTGTGGCCACAACACTGTAAGCCCTCACAGGGCCCTGCTGTGAAATATTAGATCAAGAATTGTAATTACATGCCCCTGTTGAACAGCAGCTGAAAAATTAGGCCTTAGGCACTGGTGCTGGTGCCACAACACTGCAACCCCTCACAGACACTCTAGTTGGAACGCAGGAACGAGCCCTGCTGCAAATTATTGCTTCAAAAATTGTAATTACACGCCCCTGTTAGACAGGGGCAGAAAAATTGGGCCTTAGGCACTGGTGCTGGTGCCACAACACTGCAACCCCTCACAGACACTCTAGTTGGAACGCAGGAACGAGCCCTGCTGCAAAGTATTGCATCAAAAATTGTAATTACACGCCCCTGTTAGACAGGGGCTGAAAAATTGGGCCTTAGGCACTGGTGGTGGCGCCCAGAACCAAAAATGTTCTTACAAGCTATCAGCGTGATGATTGAGGAGGAAGAGGATAATTACTCAGGGATAGTCACTCAGCATCAGCATAGGCAGTCTTTGAAGGGATCTGAGATTTCAAAAAAAATTATTCGGTTACATCAGCATCAGGTGCTTGGTAGCTGGTGGTGATCCAAGACTCATTCATTTTTATGAAGGTCAGCCGATCGACCGAGTCGGTGGACAGACGCACCCTGTGATCGGTTACCACGCCTCCAGCAGCACTGAATGTGCGTTCCGAAAGAACGCTGGATGCAGGACAGGCCAGTAGCTCAATTGCATACTGTGCAAGCTCTGGCCAGTGATCCATCCTCAAGACCCAGTAACCCAGAGGATTTTCGGTGGGAAAGGTGTCCAAGTCTGATCTTGCCCCTAGGTATTCCTGCACCATGTAAAACAGACGCTGGCGATGGTTGCTGGAACCGATCATACCTTGGGGCTGCGGACCAAAAAATTGTCTGAACGCATCGGTCAGACGGCCACCTTCTCCACCGCTCCTTCTTTGACTGACCGAAGCCTCAGCAACACGTTGTCCAGAAACAGGAGTTTGTAACCTCCCAGTCTCTGGGAACGCGTTGCACAGACCTTTCTGCAAGGCCTCCCGAAGATGTTTCATCCTCTGCTCCCTCTGCGATGGCAAGATAAGGTCCGCAACCTTACCCTTGTAACGTGGATCAAGGAGGGTTGCCAGCCAGTATTGGTCCTTCTCCTTGATACCACGAATACGAGGATCCTTACGCAGGCTTTGCAGGATCAGGGAGGCCATGCAGCGTAGGTTTGCTGAGGCATTCGGTCCGGAGTCCTCTGGGTCACTAAGAACGACATGGTCCGCAGCCACCTCCTCCCAGCCACGTACAAGTCCATGTGTTTCTTGGGACTGATCCCTTAAAGACTGCTGCTGATGCTGAGTGCCAGGCTCCACCTCCATACTGACACAATCTTCCTCCTCCTCCTCTTCCTCCTCGTCCTCTTCCTGTGTGATCGGCGGGCACGCAGGAACACTGTCTGGATAAAGGGGGCCTTGAGAGCTAAGGAAGTCCTCCTCTTCCTGCCTCTGTTCTGCCTCAAGTGCCCTGTCCATTATTCCACGCAGCGTGTGCTCCAACAGGTGGACAAGGGGGACAGTGTCACTGATGCATGCACTGTCACTGCTCACCATCCTCGTGGCCTCCTCGAATGGTGACAGGACAGTGCATGCATCCCTGATCATGGCCCACTGGCGTGGGGAAAAAAAACCAAGCTCCCCTGACCCTGTCCTGGTGCCATAGTCGCACAGGTACTCATTGATGGCCCTCTGCTGCGTGTGCAGCCGCTGCAGCATGGCCAACGTTGAGTTCCACCTGGTGGGCATGTCACAGATTAGGCGGTTCTTGGGCAGGTTAAACTCCTTTTGGAGGTCCGTCAGCCGAGCACTGGCATTATATGACCGGCGGAAATGCACACAGACTTTCCTGGCCTGCCTCAGGACATCCTGTAAGCCCGGGTACCTGCCCAAGAACCGCTGCACCACCAAGTTAAGGACGTGAGCCAAACAGGGCACATGGGTCATTTGTCCCTGTCGGAGGGCAGAGAGGAGGTTGGTGCCATTGTCGCAAACCACCATTCCTGCCTTAAGTTGGCGTGGCGTCAACCACCTCTGAACCTGCCCCTGCAGAGCTGACAGAACCTCTGCCCCAGTGTGGCTCCTGTCCCCCAAGCACACCAGCTCAAGCACCGCATGGCATCTTTTGGCCTGCGTACTTGCGTAGCCCCTTGAACGCCTACGGAGCACCGCTGGTTCCGAGGAAGAGGCCATGGAGGAAGAAGAAGAGGAGGGGGTGGAGGAGAGAGGTGTGTCACAATCAGCATTTTGGAGGCGTGGTGGCGGAACAACCTCCAACACTACTGCACCTTGTCCTGCATCCTTCCCAGCTGCCAGCAGAGTCACCCAATGCGCCGTGAAACTTAGGTAACGTCCCTGTCCATGCCTGCTGGACCATGAGTCAGCGGTAATATGCACCTTACCGCTGACCGCCCTGTCCAGCGAGGCATGGACATTGCCTTCCACATGCCGGTAGAGAGCCGGAATCGCCTTCCGTGAGAAAAAGTGGCGTTTGGGTACCTGCCACTGAGGAACCGCACATTCCACAAACTCACGGAAGGGGGCAGAGTCTACCAACTGAAAAGGCAGCAGTTGAAGTGCTAGCAATTTTGCCAAGCTAGCATTCAACCGCTGGGCATGTGGATGGCTGGGAGCAAACTTCTTTCGGCGGTGCAGCAGCTGGGGCAGGGAAATTTGCCTGGTACAATCTGACGTCGGTGTACCAAAAGCAGATTGCCCACAAGTACTTGGCTGTGACACACCTAATTCTACACCTTCATTCCTCTCACTGCAGGTCTCAGAGAGGACTGAAGGTCTAGTGGGGTTGGAAATCTCAGCTGATGAGGAGCAAGGAGAGATCCTCTTTGTTCTTTGGTGTGGGTCTTTTAGATACGCTTGCCAACGAACTGCATGGCAGGTCAACATATGTCTGGTCAAGCATGTGGTACCCAAGCGGGAGATATTTTGGCCACGCGAGATACGCTTGAGACATATGTTGCAAATAGCAGCGGTGCGATCTGATACACTCGTCTCAAAAAAGGCCCACACCAAAGAACTTTTTGAATAACGCGCAGAGACTGCAGCGCCCTGCACATGTGGAGCTTTGGGGTGTGATGCAGTCAATGTGCTGCCCTTAGGCTGGCCCCTGGAGGGCATCCTGCCTCGTTGGTGATGTGCTGCCGCCTCCTCCTCCTCCTCCTCCTCCTCCTCCTCCTCCTCCTCCTCCTCTCTCCTATCAGGCACCCACGTTGAGTCAGTGACCTCATCATCCCCTCCCTCCTCATCACTGGAGCAAACCTGGCAGTATGCTGCAGCAGGGGGAGCATGACTGCCAGATTGCTGTCCTTCTTGGGCACCCCCTCTGTCCGCGCTCATGTTACTGCCTTCATCGAGCTCAGTATCGTCATCAGAGCCTTCCAAACGCTGGGCATCCTCCTGGAGCATGTACCCAACACTGTGGTCAAACAGTTCGAGGGAATCCTCATGAGGACATGGTGGAGCTAGGGAAGGAGTCACTGATGACATTGAGCTGAGGGAAGAGGCCGCTGCTTTGCCAGACAAAGCACCCTGGGCATGGGTGAGAGAGGATGAGGAGGATGAGGACGGCTTGGTCATCCACTCGACCAAGTCTTCCGCATGTTGCGGCTCAACATGGCCAGCTGCCGAAAAAAAGGCCAAGCGTGTCCCATGGCCACGTGCTGATGAGGATGCACCGTCTCCACGACCAGCACTAGACACAGAGCCTGCTTGCCCTCTCTTATTGGCTTGTGACTGTCTGCCTCTCCTTCTTGGCCTTCCAGACATACTAATGGCCTGTAGCTGCACTAAGCTGGGATAGAACACCTGTAATTTTCTTCAAGTAGCTTTATATACTGTAACCAGACAAGCCTGCCTGTCAGTAGGAAGATAACAGGAACGGATCTAGCTGAACACTGTGAGCAGGACGCACTGTACTAAATGTAAATAGTCTAGCTGCCTGACCGTGGTACTAATAGGATCAAATAGAACACCTGTAATTTTCTTCAGGTAGCTTTATATACTGTAACCAGACAAGCCTGCCTGTCAGTAGGAAGATAACAGGAACGGATCTAGCTGTACACTGTGAGCAGGACGCACTGTACTAAATGTAAATAGTCTAGCTGCCTGACCGTGGTACTAATAGGATCAAATAGAACACCTGTAATTTTCTTCAGGTAGCTTTATATACTGTAACCAGACAAGCCTGCCTGTCAGTAGGAAGATAACAGGAACGGATCTAGCTGAACACTGTGAGCAGGACACACTGTACTAAATGTAAATAGTCTAGCTGCCTGACCGTGGTACTAATAGGATCAAATAGAACACCTGTAATTTTCTTCAGGTAGCTTTATATACTGTAACCAGACAAGCCTGCCGGTCAGTAGGAATTTAACAGGAACGGATCTAGCTGAACACTGTGAGCAGGACGCACTGCACTAAATGTAAATAGCAGGAACGGATCTAGCTGAACACTGTGAGCAGGACGCACTGCACTAAATGTAAATAGTCTAGAAGATAACAGGAACGGATCTAGCTGAACACTGTGAGCAGGACGCACTGCATTAAATGTAAATAGTCTAGATAGAAGATAACAGGAACGGATCTAGCTAAACTGAATACAGTGTATATATATATATGCAACACCTGGGATGCATATATATACACAATACACTGTAAGTGCAGCTAACTGACTGACTGTTCTGCCTAATCTATCTAACTCAAATCAAATGACACTGTCTCTCTCTCTCTCTATCTCTCAGCACACCGGAACACACACTACACAGGGCCGCCGTGCAGGCGGCCTTATATAGTGTGGGGTGTGTACTAAATGCCCTGAGCCGTAATTGGCCAAAGCCACCCTGGCTTTGGCCAATTACAGCTCTCTCTACTGACAGCGCTGTGATTGGCCAAGCATGCGGGTCATAGTGCATGCTTGGCCAATCATCAGCCAGCAATGCACTGCGATGCCGCAGTGAATTATGGGCCGTGACGCGCCACACGAATTTAGCGCGAACGGCCCATAACGTTCGCAATTCGGCGAACGATCGAACAGCCGATGTTCGAGTCGAACATGGGTTCGACTCGAACACGAAGCTCATCCCTACCGAGGGCATTACTTTACATTTTTCAATATTACATCTCATCTGCCATATAGTTGCTCACCCCTTTATTCTAACTAGGTCTTCTTGTAAAGTTGCTATATTCTGTTGTTGGGTGATCTGAAGCCAGTGCAGGAAAAATGGGGGGTGGGGACACTGAGTGGTTGATAAAGTGGATAAGTCTAGCAAAGACATTTCTGAAAGACTAAGGGGGAGGGTTAAGCCTGTGTAGAAGTAGGCCAATGAGGAGTTGCAGTAGTGAAGGCAAAAAAAAAAAAAAACAGGTGAATAATTTAGTAGCTTGGTGCTGTTATTTATCAAGAAGGGACATATTTTGGAAATACAGAGGTATAGGCAGCAATATTTGAACAGTCATTAGATAAGGGCTAAAAGGAGAGATTGGAATCCAGGAGTACACCTAGCACACTGGTATGAGGGGAGGTAAGGATATTTGTGCTATTAATTTCAATAGAAAAGTGTCAGGGCTTGGCTCAGCTCTACCTTTTCAGAGCTCAGGCTGCTCAGCTGTCTGTTAATTGCCAGTACTCATCATTCCACAGTGACTCACCTGGCGATCATATCCTGCTTGTTAAGAAGAAGACCTGCTGACTATTTAGGCTACCTGCACTAGATCTCCTGTGCCTTTGCCTTGGTCAACATATCTAGAGACTCTCTGCTGTCTCTTGCCTGGCTGACATCCCTTCTGGTTCCTGATCCAGTCTGCTGCTCTGACTATGCTGATCTCTGGCTCCCTGATTTCATGGCTTGTTCTGACTACCCAGTTTGGTTACCGAACCCTGGCTATGTTTTGACTATGTTTACAATGTGTGCCATTTTCACCACTATATTAAATGGTGTGATTTTAACTGCATTTTCTGTCTCCGTCTGATTCATGGTTCCTGACAGTATACGAAGGCCATGAATTCAGAAGATGCAGGCAATCCACTTGCTGGTAATATTTTTTTCCAGGTTGGATGAGCATGGATCAGTTTGCCATAGCATTACGAACGCTTCTTATTTGCACTGCTCACCTGGACCCTCCCTCTGTGGCTGCTCTGGTACAACCTGTGTTGCAGGCTGTCCCTGCTGCTGCTCCGGTCTCTGTACAGGTACCCACCTCAAGTATTACCTCTATAAGAGGTATGTCTGGTTCCGCTCCACTTCCCCAGTGATTCGGGGCAATCCAGTTCAATGCAGAGGGTTTCTCAACCAGATTGAGATATACTTTGAGATGCTGCCCCAGGCATTTCCCATGGACAGAAGCAAAGTAGGCTTTGTGCTATCTTTACTTTCTGAGAGAGCCTTGGCCTGGACAAAACCTCTATGGTAGATGCAAAAAACTGTTGTCCTGAGTTACCCAGAGTTTGTGGCTTTCTTTAAAGGGTATTTGACATGCCCACATGCTCCACTTCTGCTGCCAAGAGCCTCATGTCTATAAAACAAAGTATGAGAACTGGTGCTGATTACGCCATTGAATTCCGTACTCTGACAGCAGAGGTTGCTTAGAAAAATGAGGCCCTCATGGCTGCTTTTTTCTCATGGTCTCTCGGATAATATCAAAGATGAGATGGCAGCCTGAGACATACCCACTGAGCTGGAGAAGATCACGTTTGCCATTCTCATTGACTCCAGACTCCGAGAGAGACCTTCCTTTAAGGAGCTCTTGCGGAAGCCTCCTGTATGTTTGGCTCCGAGCTTTGTAGTCCCACCCTTGCCTCCCTCACCTCCCATACCTCCTGGTGCCGAGTCTGCCAGTGAGGTAGAACCCATGCAGTTGGGCTTCACATGTCTCTCTGCGGATAAGAGGGCCTTTAGGAGGAGGGAGAGATTGTGCCTTTATTGTGACCAGGCAGGTTACTTTCTGAAGTCTTGTCTTACCCATCCAGGGAGACGCTTGCACCTAAGGTCAAGTAGGGGACAGACCTTAGGTGGCGTTGTTACATCCCCAGTTATCCAGAAGGATAAGCCCCTGGTTTTGGGTACCCTTTCTTGGTCTGAGTCGTCCATGGAAATACAGGCTCTAAACGACTCCGGAGCTGCAAGCATGTTCATAGATGGTGCCTTTGTGTCTAAGCACTCAATTCCGCTGCAGCTTCGTACCACTCCACTTACTATTGAGGCTATTGAGGGGATACCTCTATGACCTACTCATGAGACTGCTCCGTGTTGATCATGGCCGTAAGGGCTCTTCACCATGAGACAATCCAATTGCAAGTCATTTTCTCTCCTCTTTTTCCGGCAGTTATCGGTTATCCTTGGTTACAGAGGCACAACCCCTCTTTTGACTGGCTTTGTGCTGAGGTTCTTTCCTGGTCACCTCAATGCAGTAAGACATGTTTTCAGAAAGTGGCTAAAGTCTTGTGCACCTCTTCACTCTCCTCCCTGCCGATGGAGTACCGTGATTTTAGTCTTTGACAAAGGTCAAGCCGGTAGTTTTCCTCCACACCAGTCGTATATGATTGCACAATTGGCCTTCAACCTGGTGCCATATCCCCTCGTAGTCGGGTTTACCCTTTGTCTGTCTTGGAGGACAAAGCCATGGAGGAGTATGTTGCAGACACACTTTCTTGAGAATTTATTAATAAATCCTCGTCTCCTGCTGGTGTTGGTTTCTTCTTTGTGAAGAAGAGGAGTGGTGAACTGAGATCTTGTATTGATTATAGGGGTCTCAGTCATTTCACAATTAAGAATACTTATCCAGTTCCATTGATTACGGAGTTATTTGACCACCTCAAGGGAGCAACAGTTTTCACGAAGCTTGATTTGAGAGGGACATACAATCTTGTTTGGCTTTTGCAGCGCTTCCGGCAGTTTTTCAGGAATTTATCAACGATGTCCTCAGAGATTTGTTGCAGCTATGTGTGGTGGTATATCTCAATGATATCCTCATATTTTCCAATTTCCTAGAACAGTGGTCATCAACCCTGTCCTCAGGGCCCACTAACAGGCCAGGTTTGCAAGATAACTGAAATACATCACAGGTGATATTATTTTCTGCTCAATGATTGCAGTATTCTAGTCTGCATCTCCCCAAGGTAATACATAAAACCTGTCATGTAAAAAACAAGTTGCGCTGACCCCAAAAATAAATGTTAACAGGTAGTAAATAGCTGCTAGCACTCAAACAAACCAAGTCTCGTTAAGTATAAACAGAATAAGTGCAGCACTAAAAAGTGAGTGAATCAAATGTACGATTGGTGAATGAAACCAAATATAATAAGATATTGATCTACATAGAAATAGAAACTGGTGAAGTGTAAGTAAAGGTCCAAAAACCACTATGGAATGCAAAATGTCCAATAACACTATATTAAGCTCCACGGACTGCAATCAAGAACTGGAGTCAGTACATAAAAGGAGTCTTCTCAGACAGCTGGGGTACATGAACCCATGATGTTAGCTGGAGACTGGAAAGCACATCAATCATGGACAGCACGACAAAACATCTAGAGTAAGATACTCTTACCAGAGTAAGTGGGACGTATCAGCCATATAGCTGTGCGTCTATCGGAGCTTGTGGAGGTAACCTCCCGTGCACTCTCTCCAAGGGTTCTCCCTTCAATCGCGATCTCCAATCGGCCAAGTTGTCATTTGAGTCGCAGTCACCGATAGCCAAACGGTCGGCGTTGGAAGTGGACAGCCCTCTCGCACGCTCTCAGGTTCCAGGCAGGTTCAAAGGGACCAGTCAAGAATAAAAACATGGAGGAAAAAGAAAAGAAAAGGGGCTCCACATGGCGCAGGTCAAAAAATAAAGGGATTTATTGGATAAAAAACCTTACAGAGTAAAAGTGATCACAAGATAAAAATTGGAGGCAATGTGGAAAGCTGAACTCCCTACGCGTTTCGACTAAAAAGCCTTCAACTGGGGCATGAAACAGCCTCTCCACATTGCCTATATATATAGACTGTAGACACCATTGCAAATTCATTGGATCCACCCCCATCATGGCGGGACCGGAAGTGCAAAATTGAATAATAAAAACAACATAAACTGGCTACTTATGAATTTGGTATGGTCTCAATCCCATATAAGTAAACATACTGCATTAGGTTATAAGTATATAACGATTATAGGGTAAAACCAGAGTGTGGACATTGATAAAAGATCCCAAAAATCAAAGTTCCGGGTCGGCTTGCGTTCCAAGCCTCATAATGACTGGAGGAACCTACGTTCCAAAAGCCTCAAGCATGTGACCGGAAAGGGGAACAACAGCCGGCGCACACTGCGCCGCTGATGTTTCCCACGGTCATCGATGGGGGCGTGTGATCCTGGTCACAGAGGGGAGTGAGGAGGAGATACACGCCAACAGCCAATGCGCCCCGGCAACTCCTCCACTCCCTCCTACAGGGCGTGCCCTTCAAGTCTCAGAGAGAAAGGAGGCAGACAGCCGCTCCAAAGCCAGCCTCGTCAGCGGTCCCAGACAAACAGGCCAATCACTGGCAGGCTCGACAGATAGACCACTCCCCCTCCTGTCAATGGGATGTTGATCTGTAGATCGCAGCACGCATTGTAATGGCACCGGCGCGGTGCGCATTGTCATGGTAACGCTAAACAACACGGCGCGGACCGCTATGGCAGCAATGAAAAACCAAAAGCCACAGCAGTGCCGCCGTATTGAAACTGTCATTTCTTGCCTCTGAAACATAACCCCGAACGGAAAAATCCAGTGGGTGGTATTTCACAGGATGGGCATAGCATAATAGTCAGATGTAAGGGAGGGGGGAGAAGGTTAACCCTTCCACTATATCATCGAGTAAATATAAACTCAATCAGCAGTGCATCTGAACCAATCTCATCCCTGCAGTTCTGACATAATACTGCAAATTCAGGCCCCAAGAGGTGATGACCGGAAAATGCCCCATTATCGAACTGACCAAGGGGGGGAGCCCTAAGATCCTAATATGTCTGGTATCAATAAACCAGGGAGGAAATATAGAACTCAACATCCCCGACTTCCTTAATGGTATTATCAAGGTCAGATGGTCTGTATCCCTTATCCAGAAATTTTTTTTCTAAGGGTTTGGCACTGTGACTGAAAATCCTCAGTATTGCTACAATTTCGTCGCAACCTGAGGAACTGTCCTCCTCCTATGGAAGGGTGACCTTGGGTCATTTGAAAAGTATATGGATCATCTAAACACTAACGATAGAAACATCTCTTTATATTTTGAGGCCAGCCCTGAGACCATACATTTCCTTGACCTTAAAGTGTCTATAGTTAATAGACAACTGGTACTTAAAACGTTTTTTAAGCCCACAGACCGCAACGGGTACATCCCGGTGGACAGCTGTCACCATCAGCAGTGGCTGAAATCTGTCCCCAAGGGAAAGTTCCTCAGGTTGCGACGAAATTGTAGCAATACTGAGGATTTTCAGTCACAGTGCCAAACCCTTAGAAAAAGATTTCTGGATAAGGGATACAGACCATCTGACCTTGATAATACCATTAAGGAAGTCGGGGATGTTGATAGGAATTCACTTTTGATTGACCGTCCCAAAGCACAGGGTGATAACCCCCATAAATGGTCATTTTTCACTGCATTCTCTACCCAACATAGAGAAGTCCAAAGGATTATTGATAGGCACTGGAAGGTTTTGAAAAATGACCGTATTCTAGGCCCCATTCTACCCGATCGGGCTGGTATTATCTTCCGGGGTGTGCGTTCAGTTCAGGGGGAGATTGCCCCCAATGTTATTGATCCCCCCGGTCCATTTCCTTTTTTCAAGACTGTAAGGGATTTTTCCCATGTAGAAAGTGTAATGTGTGTCTACACAATATAAGTGGGAGACGCAAAACAATGACTTTCCATTCTACGGTAACATCTAGAGAGTATAACATGAAACATTTTACTACATGCGCCACCCGACATATTGTTTACCTTATCACATGTCCATGTGGTAAACAGTACATCGGACGCACCACTAGGACTTTCTCGATTAGGGTCAATGAACACATCGCTAAAATTAAATTAAAGCCATAATAGGGACCCTACAGGCACCTCCTTTATTATCATTGATAAATTTGTCCCCCACTGGAGGGGTGAGTCTCGTGTTAGGGGTGTGTCGCGGCTCGAAACGTACTGGATCTATGAGCTCAGGTGTCACATTCTGCACGGTATGAATGTCGAATGGGACATTAATAGTTTTATCAACCGTGCGTGAGAGACACTTGAGTTCCGGAGCCGTGACACATCCCTTACCTTTTCTGTCCCTGTTTATTATGCTCCGGTTCTTGGGTTACGGCTATTTTTTAGTCTTTAGCTATGAGTGTTATTGGGGTTTTTATTTCCATTTTTGTGTTCATCGTTATTTATGCTTCTTTTCTGTATGTGGGGAGTATAGTGCCCCCATTTATTATTATTATTTTTTTTTTTTTACGAGCTTGTCCCTTTGTGTAGTAGACTCTGCTTGGGGTTGAGTTCTATATTTCCTCCCTGGTTTATTGATACCAGACATATTTGATACCTCATTTACTTATTCTAAGATCTTAGGGCTCCCCCCCTTGGTCAGTTCGATAATGGGGCATTTTCCGGTCATCACCTCTTGGGGCCTGAATTTGCAGTATTATGTCAGAACTGCAGGGATGAGATTGGTTCAGATGCACTGCTGATTGAGTTTATATTTACTCGATGAAATAGTGGAAGGGTTAACCTTCTCCCCCCTCCCTTACATCTGACCATTATGCTATGCCCATCCTGTGAAATACCACCCACTGGATTTTTCCGTTCGGGGTTATGTTTCAGAGGCAAGAAATTACAGTTTCAATACGGCGGCACTGCTGTGGCATTTGGTTTTTCATTGCTGCCATAGCGGTCCGCGCCGTGTTGTTTAGCCTTACCATGACAATGCGCACCGCGCCGGTGCCATTACAATGCGTGCTGCGATCTACAGATCAACATCCCACTGACAGGAGGGGGAGTGGTCTATCTGTCGAGCCTGCCAGCGATTGGCCTGTTTGTCCGGGACCGCTGACGAGGCTGGCTTTGGAGCGGCTGTCTGCCTCCTTTCTCTCTGAGACTTGAAGTGCACGCCCCATAGGAGGGAGTGGAGGAGTTGCCGGCGGCACATTGGCTGTCGGCGTGTATCTCCTCCCCACTCCCCTCTGTGACCAGGATCACACGCCCCCATCGATGACCGTGGGAAACATCAGCGGCGCAGTGTGCGCCGGCTGTTGTTCCCCTTTCCGGTCACATGCTTGAGGCTTTTGGAACGCAGGTTCCTCCAGTCATTATGAGGCTTGGAACGCAAGCCGACCCGGTACTTTGATTTTTGGGATCTTTTATCAATGTCCACACTCTGGTTTTACCCTAAAATCGTTATATACTTATAATCTAATGCAGTATGTTTACTTATATGGGATTGAGACCATACCAACTTCATAAGTAGCCAGTTTATGTTGTTTTTATTATTCAATCTTGCACTTCTGGTCCCGCCATGATGGGGGTGGATCCAATGAATTTGCAATGGTGTCTACAGTCTATATATATGGGCAATGTGGAGAGGCTGTTTCATGCCCCAGTTGAGGGCTTTTTAGTTGAAGGGCGTTCAGCTTTCCACATTGCCTCCAATTTTTATCTTGTGATCACTTTTACTCTGTAAGGTTTTTTATCCAATAAATCCCTTTATTTTTTGACCTGCGCCATGTGGAGCCCCTTTTCTTTTCTTTTTCCTCCATGTTTTTATTCTTGACTGGTCCCTTTGAACCTGCCTGGAACCTGAGAGCATGCGAGAGGGCTGTCCACTTCCACCACCGACCGTTTGGCTATCGGTGACTGCGACTCAAATGACAACTTGGCCAATTGGAGATCGCGATTGAAGGGAGAACCCTTGGAGAGAGTGCACGGGAGGTTACCTCCACAAGCTCCGATAGACGCACAGCTATATGGCTGATACGTCCCACTTACTCTGGTAAGAGTATCTTACTCTAGATGTTTTGTCGTGCTGTCCATGATTGATGTGCTTTCCAGTCTCCAGCTAACATCATGGGTTCATGTACCCCAGCTGTCTGAGAAGACTCCTTTTATGTACTGACTCCAGTTCTTGATTGCAGTCCGTGGAGCTTAATATAGTGTTATTGGACATTTTGCATTCCATAGTGGTTTTTGGACCTTTACTTACATTTCACCAGTTTCTATTTCTATGTAGATCAATATCTTATTATATTTGGTTTCATTCACCAATCGTACATTTGATTCACTCACTTTTTAGCGCTGCACTTATTCTGTTTATACTTAACGAGACTTGGTTGTTTGTGTGCTAGCAGCTATTTACTACCTGTTCACATTTATTTTTGGGGTAAGCGCAACTTGTTTTTTACATCACATTTAATTTTTGACCACTTAGCGGTTGCAGCGATCCATATTTTCCACATTAGTCCAATATGGATGTGTTTGAATATAGGACCAATAGGTCTATTAATACGGAGGGTGTCTTTGTACTCAATAACACTGACACAGAAATGAGTGGACTGTTCTTAAGGCTTAAAAATTTAATGACCACTGAACTCCATTTGCAGTGGGACATCGCCTTCCTAGAGCAGTACACTAAAGAAAAAATGTTTCCGAGAGGTTTACGGTGGGATGTGTTTCCCCAACAGGGAGATTCAGATTTAGAACCATGGTTTCACTATTTTAACGAAGCTGGTATCAAGTTGATTGGCTTTTTGGTAGAGAGGAAGCGCAGTAGACTTGCTGCACTAGATTTGGAAATTAGAGACCTCAAGGATAAGCTCCTCCCATCCAATGGATTGCCCGAATATACCTCCCACTCCACTAACCATAGAATTTTCCTGGAGAAAGAGGAGAAGGACCAACTGAACAAAAAACAAAAAAAGTACAACCGGGATGTTTCTGACTACAAAAACGGTCTGGTTTTTGGATGGCAGAAAAAGATAGCGCAGGGAGTTGACTCTGGGTCTACTAGCATTCCCGCTGATAATGTCGAACCAACCGCTCGCTATCCCGATAGAAGGTTAACCTATGATCCCCCCATAGGTTCAATAGACCAACTGAACCAGGGCCCAATCCCCTTGCCCTCAGACCTGTACCACAGATATATCAGCCTCCCAGAGACTTGAGTCATGGGCGACACCCCTCTGGTCCCGGGGGTTATACCTCAGTGTCCTACCGCGGTAGGCACCCCTCCGGTCAGAGGGGTAAACAATTCAATGGTAGAGGTGGGGTTAACGGAGGGCATAGAGGCAGAGGCTCCCATCAAGGTCAGTACGACCCAAAATATAATACCAGAACTGACCATCCTATTGATGGTTACGGTTATGGTACCCCTGTCCATGTGAGTAACCATTTTGCCACCCTCCGAGATGGACAATCTCGAGATACACATTATGATTACACCTATTATAATGACAGTGGGAATGGCGAATAATATATAACAGAGTGGCCTACCAGCCCAACCACTCTGGCCCTTCCCAAACTCCGGGTTTTCACAAACCAGGGTACAACCACCCCCCTCGAAGCCCAAGACCAAGAGAGGATGTAGAGGAGGGTGGCGATTACAATAGAGGAAAGAGAAAAAGGTCACACTAGGTGCCGGTATATAATATTTAAGTAAGGTCAGTCTTTCCAATCATGAAAAATATGTCCTAGATAAGGAACTTAAATTTGTCCCCCCCAAAAAGCTAAATAAATTCTCCACATTTGTGGATGTACACAAATACATCCGCAAGTTAAATATACAAAGACATTTTCTGTCCCAACCTGTAACTAATTCTAGGATTAGGGGACCGAGCGATATCAGACACTCGGGTCTCTGTAACCCATCACTTTTTAACCCCCCAAATAACACGTCCCATTCTGTCAATGCCTTTAAAGAGTTGGTGTTACACGATTTGGAAAAATCCCTGACAAACACATACACCAAGATCCAGCCATTAGGGCAGGCATTAACTCTCTCTGTGATAGGAACAATTTAGTCATCAGCCCGGCCGATAAGGGAGGCGGTATAGTGGTCTTGGATAAGGCCGACTATATTGCCGAAATGAAACGTCTATTAGATGACCATACTACCTATAACATCCTCCCTAAAGATCCCACGAAGGATTATAAACGAGCACTCACGGCCCTTATAGATGAGGGTTTCTCACTTAACATACTCATTCAAAACGAGAGAGATTTCCTGGTACCAGCAGCACCCCAAATACCGGTCATCTATTACCTTCTGAAAGTGCATAAGAATCCCACCAATCCCCCTGGTTGTCCCATCGTAAGTGGGATAGATTCAGTTACTTCACGAATTGGAAGGTATATCGATTTCTATCTCCATCCCCTGGTCAAGCAAATGCCTTCCTATCTAAAGGACACTAGGGCTGCGATTAACCTTTTAGAACAAGTTGAATACCAGGACGGCCTACTTCTAGCTACTGTGGATGTTTCCGCATTATATACGTCCATTCCACTGGACCAGGGTCTGGCGGCTGTCAATCTGTTCCTTTCTAGGGACTCTGGTCTTCCTCCTATTCACAGAAATTATGTTATGGAACTCCTTAGGTTTGCTACGGAACATAACTATTTCTGGTTTCAGGGAACCTATTACTCCCAGACTAGGGGTGTGGCCATGGGGGCCAAATATGCCCCGAGTTTGGCCAACCTTTTCATGGCCCTATGGGAGGAGGATGTCGTCTATGCCTACAAACCACCACAGTTGGTTCTGTGGGCTAGGTATATAGACAACATCCTCCTCCTATGGAAGGGTGACCTTGGGTCACTTGAAAAGTATATGGATCATCTAAACACTAACGATAGAAACATCTCTTTATGTTTTGAGGCCAGCCCTGAGACCATACATTTCCTTGACCTTAAAGTGTCTATAGTTAATAGACAACTGGTACTTAAAACGTTTTTTAAGCCCACAGATCGCAACGGGTACATCCCGGTGGACAGCTGTCACCATCAGCAGTGGCTGAAATCTGTCCCTAAGGGACAGTTCCTCAGTTTGCGACAAAATTGTAGCAATACTGAGGATTTTCAGTCACAGTGCCAAACCCTTAGAAAAAGATTTCTGGATAAGGGATACAGACCATCTGACCTTGATAATACCATTAAGGAAGTCGGGGATGTTGATAGGAATTCAATTTTGATTGACCGTCCCAAAGCACAGGGTGATAACCCCCATAAATGGTCATTTTTCACTGCATTCTCTACCCAACATAGAGAAGTCAAAAGGATTATTGATAGGCACTGGAAGGTTTTGAAAAATGACCGTATTCTAGGCCCCGTTCTACCCGATCGGGCTGGTATTATCTTCCGGGGTGTGCGTTCAGTTCAGGGGGAGATTGCCCCCAATCTTATTGATCCCCCCCGGTCCATTTCCTTTTTTTAAGACTGTAAGGGATTTTTCCCGTGTAGAAAGTGTAATGTGTGTCTACACAATATAAGTTGGAGACGCAAAACTATGAGTTTCCATTCTACGGTAACATCTAGAGAGTATAACATGAAACATTTTACTACATGCGCCACTCGACATATTGTTTACCTTATCACATGTCCATGTGGTAAATAGTACGTCGGATGCACCACTAGGACTTTCTCGATTAGGGTCAATGAACACATCGCTAAAATTAAGAAAGGCTGTATTAAGCACAGTGTTCCCCGCCATTATTTGGAAAGCCATAATAGGGACCCTACAGGCATCTCCTTTATTATCATTGATAAATTTGTCCCCCACTGGAGGGGTGAGTCTCGTGTTAGGGGTGTGTCGCGGCTCGAAACGTACTGGATCTATGAGCTCAGGTGTCACATTCCGCACGGTATGAATGTTGAATGGGACATTAATAGTTTTATCAACCGTGCGTGAGAGACACTTGAGTTCCGGAGCCATGACACATCCCTTACCTTTTCTGTCCCTGTTTATTATGCTCCGGTTCTTGGGTTACGGCTATTTTTTAGTCTTTAGCTATGAGTGTTATTGGGGTTTTTATTACCATTTTTTGTTCATCGTTATTTATGCTTCTTTTCTGTATGTGGGGAGTATAGTGCCCCCCATTTATTATTATTTTTTTTTTTTTACAAGCTCGTCCCTTTGTGTAGTAGACTCTGCTTGGGGTTGAGTTCTATATTTCCTCCCTGGTTTATTGATACCAGACATATTTGATACCTCATTTACTTATTCTAAGATCTTAGGGCTCCCCCCCTTGGTCAGTTCGATAATGGGGCATTTTCCGGTCATCACCTCTTGGGGCCTGAATTTGCAGTATTATGTCAGAACTGCAGGGATGAGATTGGTTCAGATGCACTGCTGATTGAGTTTATATTTACTCGATGATATAGTGGAAGGGTTAACCTTCTCCCCCCTCCCTTACATCTGACCATTATGCTATGCCCATCCTGTGAAATACCACCCACTGGATTTTTCCGTTCGGGGTTATGTTTCAGAGGCAAGAAATTACAGTTTCAATATGGCGGCACTGCTGTGGCATTTGGTTTTTCATTGCTGCCATAGCGGTCCGCGCCCTGTTGTTTAGCATTACCATGACAATGCGCGCCACGCCGGTGCCATTACAATGCGTGCTATGATCTACAGATCAACATCCCACTGACAGGAGGGGGAGTGGTCTATCTGTCACAGCAGTGTGCGCTGGCTGTTGTTCCCCTTTCCGGTCACATGCTTGAGGCTTTTGGAACGCAGGTTCCTCCAGTCATTATGAGGCTTGGAACGCAAGCCAACCTGGTACTTTGATTTTTGGGATCTTTTATCAATGTCCACACTCTGGTTTTACCCTAAAATCATTATATACTTATAACCTAATGCAGTATGTTTACTTATATGGGATTGAGACCATACCAACTTCATAAGTAGCCAGTTTATGTTGTTTTTATTATTCAATCTTGCACTTCCGGTCCCGCCATGATGGGGGTGGATCCAATGAATTTGCAATGGTGTCTACAGTCTATATATATAGGCAATGTGGAGAGGCTGTTTCATGCCCCAGTTGAAGGCTTTTTAGTCGAAACGCGTAGGGAGTTCAGCTTTCCACATTGCCTCCAATTTTTATCTTGTGATCACTTTTACTCTGTAAGGTTTTTTATCCAATAAATCCCTTTATTTTTTGACCTGCGCCATGTGGAGCCCCTTTTCTTTTCTTTTTCCTCCATGTTTTTATTCTTGACTGGTCCCTTTGAACCTGCCTGGAACCTGAGAGCGTGCAAGAGGGCTGTCCACTTCCACCGCCGTCCGTTTGGCTATTGGTGACTGTGATTCAAATGACAACTTGGCAGATTGGAGATCGCGATTGAAGGGAGAACCCTTGGATAGAGTGCACGGGAGGTTACCTCCACAAGCTCCGATAGACGCACAGCTATATGGCTGATACGTCCCACTTACTCTGGTAAGAGTATCTTACTCTAGATGTTTTGTCGTGCTATCCATGATTGATGTGCTTTCCAGTCTCTAGCTAACATCATGTCTGAGAAGACTCCTTTTATGTACTGACTCCAGTTCTTGATTGCAGTCCGTGGAGCTTAATATAGTGTTATTGGACATTTTGCATTCCATAGTGGTTTTTGGACCTTTACTTACACTTCACCAGTTTCTATTTCTATGTAGATCAATATCTTATTAAATTTGGTTTCATTCACCAATCGTACATTTGATTCACTAACTTTTTAGCGCTGCACTTATTCTGTTTAATACATAAAACCTGGCCTGTTAGTTGGTCCCGAGGATAGGGTTGATGACCACTGCCCTAGAGAGCCACCACACAGATGTCTGTCGTGTGCTTCAGAGGCTGAGAGAATATAACCTGTATTGTAAATTGGAGAAGTGAGAGTTCCATCGTGAACAGGTTACATTCCTGGGTTATGTAATTTCTACTGCTGGTTTTTCAATGGACCCAGAGAAACTTTCTGTAGTCCTACAGTGGCCCTGACCCATGGGTTTACGACCACTGCAACGTTTTCTTGGCTTTGCCAATTATTATCGGAAGTTTATTTGTAACTTCTCGTCTCTGGTCAAACCCTTGATTGATATGACCAGAAAGGACTGTAACTCTCAGAATTGGTCCCTGGATTCCATTAATGCCTTTGAGAGTCTCAAGGCTGCCTTTGTTTCTGCTCCTGTGTTGGCACATCCTGATCCTACATTACCCTTTATCCTTGAGGTTCATGCATCTGAGACTGGAGTTGGCACCCTTCTGTCTCAACGTCCTACCTCTGAGAGCACTAGGCATCCTTATGGCTACTTTTACAAGAAATTGTAACCTGCGGAGTACAATTCCGAGATTGGGGACAGAGGGGGCATCTCCTCAAAGGTACCACTGTGCCAGTTCTCATTCTGACTGACCATAAGAATCTCACATTCTTGTCTGAGGCTAAACGCCTCTTTCTCCCAGAAGTGTGCGATGGGCTCTTTTCTTGTCAAGCTTCAATTATATAGTGTCATTCTTACCCAGTACTAAGAATGTAAGGGCTGAGGCTTTTTCACAAAAGTTTTCCTCCGCTTCCAAGATTGAGTCGGTTCCTGTTCCTGTGATACCTCCCGATCATATTCTGGCTATGGTTAGTACCAGTCTCACGTCACCTTTGGGTGACATAATTCTTGCTGCTCAGATTTTTTCTCCTCCTGAGAAACCTTGTGACCGACTGTGCTCCAGACTTACCATTCTCCCAAGGCTGCTGGCCACCCTGGTAAGAAACAACTCATTTGGGCTATTTCCCAACAATTCTGGTGACCTAGTCTCTGTGCTGATTTAGCCTCCCTTGTAGCTGCCTGTTCCATGTGTGCTTTGTGTAAAACATCACAACACCTTTCAGTGGGCCTCATACAACCCATACCCAATATAGAGAGAGGCCTTGGACCCACCTGTCTATGGATTTTATTGTGGAGTTACCCAACTCCAAGGGCAACCACAGTTATCCTTGTGGTTGACCGGTTCTTGAAAATGGCATCCATTTTTGCTCTGGAGATCTTTCAATTACATGGGCTACCCAAGGTTATCATCTCGGACAGAGGTAGCCAGTTTGTATCCAGGTTTTGGTGAGCCTTTTGTGCACAGTTGGGAATTCAGCTTTCCTTCTCTTCTGCTTATCATCCGCATTCTAATAGGGATGCAGAACGAACCAACCAGTCCTTTGAGCAGTTTCTACATTGCTATATTTCTGACTCAGTTTGCTCACAATAGTGCCGTTAATCTCGCTTCCCAATTGTCCCTGTTTATGGCAAATTATGGTTTCCTTCCATCCATGTTGCCTGACTCATTTGTTCCTCAGAGCATTCCTGCATTAGAGGAGCATCTTCCTGGTCTTTGTTCCACTTGCATACAGGTCCAAGAGTCCTTGCAACATGTCAATGATAGGTAGTCTCCATGCTGACTGCAGACACCTACCTGTGCCTTCCTACCAAGTTGGGGAGAGGGTTTGGCTGTCATCTCGCAAAACTCTGACTCCGTGTTCCCTCACTGAAATTGGCACCTCGGTTTATTGGGCCTTTCCGTATTCTCCGCAGGATTAACCCAGTGGCTTACGCTTTAGACCTTCCTTCTAATATGCGTATCTCTAATGTATTCCATTTCTCCTTATTAAAAGAGACAGATAGACAGATCCCTCTCACTGTACTCCAATGGACTCCAAACAGTTGGCACAAGATGTCCGATTTCATAAGTGTAACATAAACTGAAAGAGATACATAGAGAATAACACTTACAAACAGGGCACTGAGCACTATATATCTATATTGATGCTCATGTTCCCGCTTATGGACATTTTATTTATTTATTTAGTGCTGCACTGTTTTTATTGTTACATGTTTTGACTACGATTACTATTTGTACCGTTTTTATCACTATATTAAATGGTGTGATTTTTACTGCATTTTCTGTCCCTCTCTGATTCATAGTTCCTGACAAAAAGTCTGGGAATGAGCTCAGTTTTTGAAAGACTGAGTTTTAGGAAGTGATTTGACATCCGTATTGATATGTCAGTTAGTAGATTAGTGTTGAACAGGGAGACTGAAGCGGTGAGCTGAGGAGTAGAGGGATTAATAGGGATTAATTGGGGTGTCATCAACATAGAGATAGTATTGGAAGCCCTGCAAGGTTACCAACGACCAATAGAAGAGTTGTAGAAAAAGAATAGAAGAGTTTGAGGACAGAGCCTTGGAGAAACCTTGTGGAAAGAACAAAAGAAGAGAAGATAGTAGAGCTATAGGTGATGGTGAAAGAGTACTTAGATGGGTATCAGGAGAATCAGGAAAGAGCAGAGTCTTAGAGGTTAAAGGAGTGAAGTTTTTTGAGGAGAAGCCGGTGGTTAACTCTGTCAAAGGTAGCTGAGAGATGTCATAGTAAGAGTATTGATTTCAGTAGTTAATAAGTTGTTTGTGAGTTTTAGAAGGGCAGTTTCTGTACTGTGAGTGAAAGCCAGACTGCAAGGGTTCAATAATGTTTTTTTATCAGTGAGATAGCAGCTTTTAACATAAATGGGAGCAAAGAGATGGGTCTTAAGTTTGTTAGTCTGGTTAGGTCACCCCCAGTTAAGTGGTGGTGGTGAGGTCACCACCAGACTTCTTAAAATTCATCAGGCTAGAAGCACAATACCCAAGGATTTGAATCAAATAGAAATATTAACAGTTAAAGCATAGATGAGATTTTATGTTAATATATTTAAGGTTTTGCATTAGGCTATGGTTAGAGCATTTGTAATAAATGGATTAAGGTCAGAGAAAACAATACCTAGGAAGGGTTTAGGAATAGTTTAGCTAAGCTGCAACATTGGAGGGCAAGTGAAAGGTGGAAGCAAGAAAATAACTTTTTGAGGTGTAGATAGATAAAACATATAATGAAAGTATAATATTCTGCCATAAAAGGATTCATGCACATGTCAAAACAAATGATGTGTGCTGCTTTGACTTTTGAGTTGCTTTTTTATTTCTGTTGAATTGCTTATAACCAACCTACCAGCTTATTTGAGTCACTTTTGAATCTCTTAAAGTGACACCAGATTTGTGAGAGGCATTTAATTGCATATAATTGTTCTTTATGCTAAGTATGATTAAACTGAGGAGTAACCTACCACATGATATTGCTAAAAAAGAATAGTATTCCCAATAAATTTATTTTGTAAAGTGGTGTAGTTATTTCAAAGGCCAGTTAACCTGTGCAAATATCACATCCCAGTCTGACTTAGGGGACATTTCTGTTAAAAGTACCACCCACTTTGTTGCTTAAAATTAACATAGATTTGCAATATAAAGAGCATTTCTTTAGAAAACCAGGGCCATTTCCTTTATGAAAACAGCTTACATTAATATATTAAGAAACTTTACACTTCATGATCAGTTCTCTTTTAACAGTTCTCCAAAATTGTCTCTCTCTTTTCATGCAAGTGCTACTTTGGCACTTAGGCCAAGGATGTGCAATAAAGCAAAACATACTATAATTACAGCTTTCTATTCTTGTTGGGTTTCTAATTTTGCATTTGCTTTATCATTTTATGTAACTTTGGGAAGAATAATATTTCAACTAACTAAAGAAATAAATAATAAAAAGCTAAAATATATTCAAGTTAAACTTCTTGCACTTATGCTTGAATGGCAAAAATTGGTAAAAAGTACTTGCAGGGGAAGCATAAATATTCAGAAGCCTGAGGCAGAAACCGAATTGAGAACTTTGCCAACAGTTATATAAATATTTTACCGCTTCAGTATTTAAATACAATATAGTAAGGCCAAAGTACAGAAAATAAAAACAGTTGTGAAACACTTCTGTACAGAAATGTAATACTTTTAAAAAGTATAAAGAAGACATCTGCCCTATGCTGCATATATTATTGGTTGCTCTAGTTGTCACTTGTATCTGAAAATGACTCAGTCTGCCTATTAAACAGAATTTCCTCAATGTTTAATTGACCGCATATTGATTGACAGGATACGAAAATGCGTGCACTGAATGAAAAATAACAGAGATAAGAATTTGGAAGTAGGATTAGTTCCTCTGGTAGAGGTGCTAAGGATAACACCAAGAGGACTATATCTTTAATTCATTGTGCTAAAATACATTCAACTCCTTTGTGTTTAATATTGGTAGACATAGAAAAAACTACAGAGTAAATTGGTGCTTTTTACATGCTGTATTATTGCATGTAGGCTTCCCTACAACATATGTGGATAAAATAAAGGCATTATTTACAATCCCTATGGCTAGAGTGAATAGACACTTGTTGAATCCATTTGTTATCAAAAATGAAACGATGCAGGGTTGCCCACTGTCCTCAAATTTGTACATCTTGGCAATGGAATATCTGGAAAGTGCAATACACCAGAATCTTACCATCCATTGTATTAACATTGGAGAACATACCCATAAGACAGGATTATTCATGAATGTCCTGGTAATATATTAGTCTAATCCAAGAATGGGTCTCCCTTCCATTTTGCAGAAAGTTAAAAAAAATTAGATGCTTAGCAACTATAGAGGTAATTTGCAAGAAACCAAAGCAATGAATAGGACATTACCATACAATGTCATGCAATGTTACAGAATCTCCCCCCAGCCTCCCCTTATACATACCTGAGCACATTCCCTATCCAGTGCTGTGTATAAGAGCAGCGACTCTCTCTGCTCTCGCCCACCTCACAGGGCAGATTGTTAGCAGCAGGAGCCATTGGCCCTCACTGCATCCCACCAACCTGAACAACTTAAGACCCATCTCATTGCTCCCATTTACCTCTACAATTCTAGAACGCTTAGTGTACAACCGTCTTAGCTCCTACCTCAGTGAAAATAACCTTCTTAACCCATTAAAGTATAGCTTTCGCTCTCAGCACTCCACGGGAAATTGCCTTACCAAGTCTCAATATCGATTTTCTAACTGCTAAAACCAACAGCCAATACTCCATACTCCTACTACTTGACCTCTCTGCGGCCTTTGATACTGTTGACCACCGGCTCCTTCTCAATAAAGTACATTCCCTTGGCCTCCGAGATTCTGCTGTATCCTGGTTCTCTGCCTATCTATCACAGCGCTCCTTCAGTGTCACCTACAGCTCTGTCTCCTCCTCTCCATTGTCCCTTTCTGTGGGGGTCCCCCAAGGCTCTGTTCTTGGACCCCTTCTCTTCTCTATCTACACCTCCTCCCTTGGTCACTTGATAACCCACGGCTTACAATACCACTTATACGCCGATGACACCCACATCTATTTGTCTACTCCTCACCTCACTCCTTCAGTCTCCTCTCTCATTATTAACTTACTAACTGACATATCAGCCTGGATGTCGCACCACTTCCTTAACCACTTGACAACTGGGCACTTAAACCCCCTTCCTAACCAGACCAATTTTCAGCTTTTGGTGCTCTCACATTTTGAATGACAATTACTCAGTCATGGAACACTGTATCTATATGAAATTTTTGTCCTTTTTTTCACACAAATGGAGCTTTCTTTTGGTGGTATTTAATCACCGCTGGGTTCTTTATTTTCTGCGCCGTAAAAGAAAAAAGACCGAAAAATCTGTAAAAAAATAAATTTTTCTTCATTTCTGTTATAATATTTTGCAAATTAGTAATTTTTCTTCATATATTTTGGCCAAAATTTATACCGCTACATATCTTTGGTAAAATTAACCCAAATCGGTGGATATTATTTGGTCTTTGTGAAAGTTATAGAGTCCAAAAGCTATGGTGCGAATATCTGAAAATTGATCACACCTGAAGTACTGACGGCCTATCTAATTTCTTGAGACCCTAACATTCCAGAAAAGTACAAATACCCCCCAAATGACCCCTTTTTGGAAAGAAGACATTCCAAGGTATTTAGAAAGATGCATAGTGAGTTTTTTGAAGTTGTCATTTTTTCCCACAATTCTTTGCAAAATCAAGGTTTTTTTTTTTACTTTTTTTTTTTCCCACAAAATTGTCATATTAGCAGGTTATTTCTCACACACCGCATATGCATACCACAAATTACACCCCAAAACACATTCTGCTATTACTCCCGAGTACGGCGATACCACATGTGTGAGACTTTTACACAGCGTGGCCACATACAGAGGCCCAACATGCAGGGGAGCACCTTCAGGCATTCTGGAGCACCCAGGCCAATTCTGACATTTCTCTCCTACATGTAAAAATCATCATTTATTAGCTAGAAAATTACATAGAACCCCAAAACATTATATATGTTTTTTTAGCAAAGACCCTAGAGAATACAATGGCGGTCGTTGCAACTTTTTATCTCGCACGGTATTTGCGCAGCAAATTTTTAACGCTTTTTTTTGGAAAAAAAACTGTTTTGTGCTTTACAAAAACCAAAACAGTAAAGTTAGCCTAATGTTTTTGAATAATGTGAAAGATGAAGTTATGCCGAGTAAATAGATACCCAACATGTCACCTTTCAAAATTGCACGCGCTTGTGGAATGGCGCCAAACTTTGCTACTCAAAAATCCCCATAGGCGACGCTTTAAAATTTTTCACTGGTTACATGTTTTGAGTTACAGAGGAGGTCTAGGGCCAAAATTATTGCTCTTGCTCTACCGATCACAGCGATACCTCACATGTGTGGTTTGAACACCGTTTTCATATGTGGGCGGGACTTACGTATGCGTTCGCTTCTGCATGCGAGCACACAGGGACAGGGGTGCTTTAAAAAATTTTTTTTTTTTTTTATTGTTCATTTTACTTTATTTATTTTAGTTTGATTCTTTTTTCCAAAAAAAAAAAAATTTTGACCACTTTTATTCCTATTACAAGGAATATAAACATCCTTGTAATAGGAATATGGCATGACAGGTCCTCTTTACAGTGAGATATGGGGTCAATAAGACCCCACATCTCACCTCTAGGCTGGGAAGCCTGAAATTAAAAAAAAAAAAAAACGATCCTGGCTTCGATCGTAGCGGTAGAAGCGCGGGAGGGGGGGGACATCCCCTCTCGCCTCCCGTAAGAACGATCAAACAGTGAAACAGCTGTTATGATCATTCTCATGGTGTAGGGAATCGCCGGCTGAAAAAGCTGATATCTGAATGATGTCTGTAGCTGCAACCATCATTCAGATATCTCCGCACAAAGTCAAGGACGTTGTATGACGGCTGGCGGGCGGGAAGTGGTTAAAACGCTTTTTTTTTTTTTTTTAACACAAAGTTGTCCATTTATACAATATTTCTACCACATAACATGTACATACCAAAAATGACACCCCAAAATAGATTCTCCTGCTCCTGAGTACGGCGATACCACATGTGTGAGACTTCCACAGCCTGGTCACATACAGAGGGCGAGTACAGCTGAGCATGGCTCAGCATGGCAGGGTATGGCGGGGTATTGCGGAGTATGGCGGGGTATTGCGGAGTATGGCGGGGTATGGCAGGGCATTGCAGAGTATGGCGGGGTATAGCGGGGTATGGCGGAGTATGGTGGGGTATGGCGGAGTATGGCGGGGTATTGCGGAGTATGGCAGAGTATGGCAGGGGCATGGCAGAGTATGGCGGGGGCATTGCAGAGTATTGTGGGGGCATTGCAGAGTATTGCACAGCATTGCAGAGTATTGTGGGGGCAGTGCAGAGTATTGTGGGGGCATTGCAGAGTATTGCATAGCATTGCAGAGTATTGTGGGGACATTGCAGAGTATTGCACAGCATTGCAGAGTATTGTGGGGGCATTGCAGAGTATTGCACAGCATTGCAGAGTATTGTGGGGGCATTGCAGAGTATTGCACAGCATTGCAGAGTATTGTGGGGGCATTGCAGAGTATTGCACAGCATTGCAGAGTATTGCACAGCATTGCAGAGTATTGTGGGGGTATTGCAGAGTATTGCACAGCATTGCAGAGTATTGTGGGGGCATTGCAGAGTATTGCACAGCATTGCAGAGTATTGTGGGGGCATTGCAGAGTATTGCACAGCATTGCAGAGTATTGTGGGGGTATTGCAGAGTATTGCACAGCATTGCAGAGTATTGCACAGCATTGCAGAGTATTGCACAGCATTGCAGAGTAATGTGGGGGTATTGCAGAGTATTGCACAGCATTGCAGAGTATTGTGGGGGTATTGCAGAGTACTGCACAGCATTGCATAGTAGTGAGGGATGGCTGAGCATGGATGGATGGATGTCTCTGTGCAGCGCTGTGGGCACTACACATCCAGCCCACAGCGCTGCAGACATCCATCCATCCCCCCCTCCGCTCACAGTGTACCGATCGGTACACAGGAGGGGAGGAGAGGAACCGGCATCATCAGATGACGCCGGTCTGTTTACATGTGATCGCGCCGTCATTTGACGGCGCGATCACATGGTAAACGGCCGCGATCAGCGGCCATTTACTGGGATCCGTGATGCGCCGGGTCCTCTGGACCCGGCGGTCATGGATGTGTTCGGGTGCGCGCCCCAGGGGGCGCGCGAGAGGGGAATTCTGGGAGGACGTCATAGTACGTCCTCCCAGAGTTATCCAACCGCCCTACAGCCGTCATTCGGCTATGGGCCGGTTGGTAAGTGGTTAAACTAAATCTCTCTAAAACTGAGCTATTAATATTCCCCCTGCCCATGCCCCCCTCCATAACTTTTCCATCAAAATCAACAGTGCAACTATCAGTCCCTCCCCTCACGCCAGGGTACTAGGTATAATCCTAGACTCTCACTTGTCATTTCAGCCCCGAGTCCAATCTTTGTCAAAAGTTTGTAGAATTCACCTCCATAACATCTCTAAAATTCACCCCTTTTTAACAAATGAAACCACCAAGCTCCTCATTCATTCCCTTGTTATCTCTCGCCTTGACTATTGCAACTCCCTTCTCATTGGCCTGCCTCTCCATAGGTTATTCCCTCTTCAGTCTATCATGAATGCTGCTGCCAAACTTATCCACCTTACCAACCGCTCAGTGTCTGCCAACCCTCTCCTCCAATCCCTACACTGGCTCCCAATCACCCAGCGAATTAAATTCAAAATACTAACCACAACATACAAAGCCATTCACAACTCTGCCCTGAGCTACATCACCAATCTTGTCTCCAAATATCACCCAAATCGTCCTCTCCGCTCTTCTCAAGACCCCCTACTCTGAAGCTCTCTCGTCTCCTCCTCCCATGCTCGTCTCCAGGATTTCTCCGGAGCCTCTCCCATCCTCTGGAACTCACTACCTCCACTGGTCCGGCTATCCCCTACTCTTGCTACCTTCAAGCGATCCCTGAAAACTCATCTCTTCAGGTAAGCCTTTCACGTCTCCAACTAATCTCCTACCACTTCCATCAGCTCATTCTCCACAGTTACAACCTTTTGTACCACCTGTCCCACCCTATTAGATTGTAAGCTCTTTTGAGCAGGGCCCTCTTAATCCTCTTGTATTTTATTGTATTGTAACTGTATTGTCTCCTTTTATATTGTAAAGCACTGCGTAAATGTTGGTACTATATAAATCCTGTATAATAGTAATAATAATATTAATAATAATAATTAATTTTTTTCCACACAAATAGAGCTTTCTTTTGGTGGTATTTGATCACCACTGTGTTTTTTTTATTTTTTGTGCTATAATCAAAAAAGGACAGACAATTAAAAAAAATATATATTTTTTACTTTCTGCTCTAAAACATATCCAATAAAAAAATTAAAAATATTGCATTTCTTCATAAATTTAGGCCAATATGTATTATGCTACGTGTTTTGGTAACAAAAATCCCAATAAGCGAATATTGATTGGTTTCTGCAAATGTTATATCATCTTATATCATGTTATATCATGTTATATCATCTACAAACTATGGTATATGTCAGGGTGTATCTGCTGGAAGAGAACTTTGGAAGTATAAACACTATGTGGATCTTGTGAACATAAATGGTAATGTTGCAGTGTTCAAATGTTCAAACACCCAGGACCATACTTCCGCTCTTCTCTTCGTCTTCTTCTCTTCTTCATCTTCTTCTCTTCTTCATCAAGGAAGATAGAAGAAAGAAGAAGCATTTAAATAAAGGAATTGTCAAAAACTGTCTCTTGTCATTTTTAACATTTTTGACAGTTTTTTAGTGAAATGGTAGGGGTACAAAACCCTTACCATTTCACACAGGGGGGAGGGCCGGGATCTGGGGGTCCCATTGTTAAAGGGGGCTTCCAGATTCCGATAAGCCCCCCGCCCGCAGACCCCCACAACCACCGGCCAGGGTTGTGGGAATGAGGCCCTTGTCCTCATCAACATGGGGACAAGGTGTTTTGGGGGGCTACCCCAAAGCACCCTCCCATGTTGAGGGCATGTGGCCTGGTACGGTTCAGGAGGGGGGCGCTCTCTCGTCCCCCCCTCTTTTCCTGCGGCCTGCCAGGTTGCGTGCTCAGATAAGGATCTGGTATGGATTTTTGGGGGGACCCCACGCCGTTTTTTTTTTGTATTTTGGCGCGGGGTTCCCCTTAAAATCCATACCAGACCTGAAGGGCCTGGTATGGAATTTAGGGGGACCCCCACGTCATTTTTTTTTTTAAATTTTGGATCGGGTTCCCCTGTGGGGAATTCCCATGCCGTTTTTATCAATGAACTTCTATGTGTATTGTCGGACCGGCAATGCATTAATAGCTGCGAGTAGTTTTAAATGACTTTTTTTCCTTTGAAATGTCATTTTGCTGTCAGACTGTTCTAAACACGGAAAACATGCGCCCCTTTACAGGCATACTATAGACACCCCCCAGGTATGAAATTTAAAGGAATATTTCACTTTTATTGTTTCACTTTAAGCATTATTAAAATCACTGCTCCCGAAAAAACGGCCGTTTTTAAAACTTTTTTTTGCATTATTCCATGACCCCTGGGGCAGGACCCAGGTCCCCAAACACTTTTTATGACAATAACTTGCATATAAGCCTTTAAAATTAGCACTTTTGATTATTCATGTTCCTGTCCCATAGACTTTAATGGTTTTCACGTGTTCGAACAAACTTTTTTCCTGTTCGCATGTTCTGGTGCGAACCGAACAAGGGGGTGTTCGGCTCATCCCTACTGTGTAACTGTTTAATACTGGATGAGATGCAGGGCTACATGTTCTGGATCTTGTGGTGAAAGACCAGTTGCGGAACAGGTAGCTTTTCAGATGCCATATACTTGCTGCACTAGTGAGGTGGGCACTGGGGATCGCAATATTGATATGTTCCTCCCAATGTCCTATGTTCCGGACGTTGATGGGCGGGACTTTGTCATTGTGTGATGCAGTGAACAGTAGGTTCATGTGGGTTTGGCTTGTTAGAGATCCTGTGACCATAACGATGGCCAGGCTTGTATGTTTGCCACAACATCGCCAAGGTAACAACGCTCATCACGTGATCCTATGATGTCGACCACGTGACCCCAATGCAATACACTCATGATTGGTGAGTGATTTGAGGGGTGAAGTGCACGTCATTGACCATGATGGATTTCAATCAAGCCCTGTCCAATTATGGTTACATTAATTTGTATGTTCGTTTAAATATATAGCACAGTGTGAGAGAGCAGGCTTACACCCCAGCTGAAGTCCTGTAGGACGAAACATGTCGGGTATTTGCCTGTTAAGCTCCACACACTGCACCTATTTTATTTTAAACTTTGGGATCACATTTATTGCACACATCTTGAGTGATGTTTGTACTTTTTTTCATTAAATCCATACATTGTTTGATCTATGCCATGTGGAAGCCTTCCTTTTTCTTTAGTGAACATTCACATTCGATGGATGAGACTTTTATCGATATTGTATAAAACTGGGGAATGTGATTCCTGTTTCTGGTATCGCTGGTTCACTACATAATTGCTGGTGTGTGTCCCCATCTTCCCAACTTCAGGAGATCATGGCCTGTGATCTGGGTTTAAATCCATGCCTTTATGACTCACCGCCGCTGCCAAATGTGTCCACATCTCATGGTGAGAGTACCTATCCCCCTCCCTGGGTGATGGAAGCACGGTGTTTGAACATTTGAACACTGAAAAATTACCATTTATGTTCACAAGAACCACTTACTGTTTATACTTCCAGAAGATACACCATGACATTTATTACTGATGGACTATACATTGTGTTATTATCTGTTTAAGTTCATTTGATGTTATAGCACATACACTTGGTATACTGTTATATGTGCCTACTGTTTATTATTTTGATATCATGGTGTCCCCTGTCACCCGTGCCATCTTTTTTTTGTTTTATTCATTGTTGAGTACACATTTATTCATTTTTTGATTTATATATATGTTTGTATCTGTTCTTAAGTGCGTGTAGTCAGTTTGCATCTGGATTTCAGTGCGTATTATTATAGTACATATTTGTTTTTCAGTGTGTTCTTGTCCGCTCATTTCTTATTTTCAGCTTGCTCTTCTCAGGCCTTTCTGTTTTTCAGTGCTTTCTGTTAGTTCATTCTGACCAGCCGACCGTTTTGAAGACATGTTGCGGTTACGTACTCGTCGTAGAGTTTGTGCTGTGTGGGGGCTTGGTGTTGGGGTTCTTGCTTTGACCCAAGCCCAGTCCATGAACAGGGTGGGAAGGAGTTCATGGATGAAGAATTGGTTGCTCCAGTGTGACCAATTCTGTTATATGCCTTTGTTGCGGGAGATCCAGGATAATAATCCTGATGATTTCAAGAATTTTCTCCTGATTACGGACCCCGTTTTTCACCATCTGTTGGCTTTGCTGTCCCCTTATATTATGAAGCAGGACACCTGCATGCGGCAAGCCATCACTCCCGAGCAGAGGCTCATTGCAACATTTGGCGACAGGGAGAAGTCTGCAGAACCTCAAGTCCTCAACAATCTCCCTCCAGGCTCTGGGGATCATTATCCCAGAGACCTGTTCTGCCATCATACAGGTCCTGCCGAAAGACTTTATTAGGGTAAGTTTTCTCCTTTAACATCGCATTCTATTGTATTTAATGTTTGCTAATGTATTGTATTTTTTTCATCATTTCCTAATTACCATGATTGTAATATGCTGTGAATGTTCCCTTTGTCCTCATGCATGTTGTAAGCTTTTAATGATCCTTTTTTGTCCTTCATGCATATTTGCCTTCACTAACCTCCCCAGCATGCTATCCAGGGCCCATACACACCTAGCCTAGTCACTTAACAATGTATTTTGTCAGCTCCATAGTAGTGTTTTACCCTAAACACCCCCTAAAATGTGTACAAATGTTATTGTTGTCCTTAAATTCAGGCAGAGTGCCATAATCTTTTTTTGGGGGGTCACAAACTCATCCCCCCCTAAAATGTTTACAATGGGCCATCAGAGGGGGTGTGGAATCTGATAAGTGTACCTTATCTTTTTGTCTTTAAATGTTATGTGCAGAAGTGCTAATTTTAGTTTTTCTGGTTTGACTCCTTCAATGCCACAGGAATGGCAGACTGTGGCCTCCCAGTTTGCCGAGCGGTGGGACTTTCCCAACTGCGGAGGGGCAATTGATGGGAAACATGTCCACATTGCCCCACCACCCCACGCGGGGTCATACTATTTTAACTATAAGGGGTTTCATAGTATCATGTTGATGGCGGTGGTGTCGGCAACATATGAGTTTTTATATGTAGACGTGGGGAAGAATGGCCGGATGTCGGATGGTGGAGTCTTTGCCCAGACCGAGTTCTACTGACGTCTCCAGAGTGGTGGCTTGGGATTGCTACCTGCTGAAGAGAACGTGGAAGGACTTCTATTTGTGTTTGTCGCAGATGAAGCATTTGATCTGGGTGAACATCTGATGAGGCCAATTCCCAAGAGGACCCTCACCCAGGAGAAGAGGGTTTTTAATTACCGGCTGGCCAGAGCCAGAAGAGTGGTGGAGAATGCATTTGGTATAATGGCCAGCCAGTTCCACGTATTCCTTATGGTAATCAGCATGGCAGAGTATAAACTGCATCACATAGTGCTAGCATGCTGTATTCTACACAATTATTTAAGGAGAAATGCTCCAAATTATGTGGCCTCAGTGTGGCCTGGAAGCTGGCCATCCTGGCTTGCCCCCCCAAAGCGCCCGTTATGTGCGGCAAAAGTATCTGTACTATTTTACGGGTAGGGGGGCCATTGCTATGCCAGCAAATTTTTGATTCTTTTCTAAAATTAAAAATTATTTTGATCTGAAATTATATTGAATTTGATTCACTGCTTGTGTTTCTTTTAGCTGTCTCCTAGGTTCTCCTAGTGCACTTGTAGTCGCAAGTGGATTTTGCTTTATTAAATAACCCCCATTGTCACTGTAAACACCAACTTAATACAAAAACTGGTATTGAGCATTGAAAGAAGAAGCCACACATTGTTGAGTATAAAAACCTTTACTCCGTGCATATTCACATGTGTGTTGTCAAACATTTTTCCACCAAAAATACTTCTTTGTTTAATTAAGTTTGACATTTTTAGTTTTATATTTTGCTTTAACAGGCATGTTTCAAACCATAACATACACAACTCTGGAACTTACAAAGTTCAACGTACAAAAAGTGAAGGCAATATCAGACATGAGTATGTCAAAACTGTGCTGATCTTGCCTTCATCAGATGGGGTGATGTCACCCCTGTAAAAGCCAAATTTTGAAGATGCACAAAAATTACGATTCAAAATGGAGATTTCCCTCCTGATCCCATGTCTAATGTCAACATGTGCTAGCTCCCATCATGGGGGATCAAAGGATGTGTTTTGGGGGTGAAACCCCTTCCTCTCACCTACTTGAGTTGCGAGGAAGGGGTTGCACCCACAAAACGCGTACATTGATATCCCATGATAGCAGATAGCACAAGACACAAGACAACTACTTACTTTTTAGAAGCAGTTTCTTGATCCTTCTGTACTGTTCATGTTCCCTCAATTTCAGGTCTGACCAGCGTTTCCTCAATTGCTCCTTGGATCATCATACCCGAAAATTCCTGTGCAGACTTCTCACAACTATAGACATGATCTTGGCCTTTCTCACATTAGGGTTGGTGTACGGTCCATACTTCCCATCATAGTCGGCCCTCTTTAAGATGTCCACCATCTCCGCCATCTCTACAAAGGACACATTTGAGGTCTTATATCTCCTCCGGGATCGGGCCGTTTTGGGACCTTTCCTCGTCATTACTGAAATTACGCACCTGCTGTGTCTCCGCCATGCCCTCTCCCACTGAGCTGAAAAAGAAGGGGTGGGGAATATTCTAGAAAGAACGTCAGGGGCGGGTGACTTGGGTGAAGTTTCACGCATGCGCAGTGTATATAAAGTGTAACGCGCGTGCGTCAGGCATAAGATCTGTGAGTGGAGGAAGTGCCGATCATGAGAACGAAGGTAACATTTTTACTTGGGGCATCAGTGGCCTATACTGCTTCTAGATTGAGGCCTATATTGTGATAAGATTATGAGAGTTTAGCCGGACATTAGTATTTTTCTCTTTTTTTTTGTCTTGCAGAAATAATGAATCCGTTCAAAAAGCCTGAGTTTATGAGCCAGTTTATCGATAGGTACAGGGAGCTGCCCAGTTTGTGGCAAGTCAAACATAATTTATATCATAACAGACCAGCTAGGAAGGCAGCGCTAGAGAAACTGTTGGAATTTGTGAAGACGGAGGTCCCCAACGCAGACAGCAATTTTTTGGACAGGAAAATTGGTAGCTTGAGGAGCACATACAAGAAGGAGCGTAATAAGGTCCTGGCATCCCAGAGGTCAGGAGCAGCAGCAGAGGATGTGTATGTACCCAGTCTGTGATACTACAACAAAATGCGTTTTCTGGAAGACCAGACTGAAGTGAGGTCATCATTTTTCACACTTCCTTCCCCCCCAGCTGAGGCTTCCGAGGACCAACCTGGGCCTTCCATCCAGGAAGAAGTGGAGGAGCCCAGCTTGAGGCAGGTCTAGTATTTTTCTACATATTTCTTGTCCTAAAATTAATGATGTTAACTAGACATTGTTATTGATAAGAAATTAATGATTGAACAAAAAGTGTTTTACATATCAATAGACAGTAGTGGCCAAAAATGATTGGGACAAGAATGAAAAATGCTGGGGTCAGAATGATAGTCTTTTCTATTTATTAACATTCAATTTGCAACATTTATGAGCTGAAAATTGTGTGTGATTGATGAAGCAAAAACTAAAACTATGTCCCTTTTTTATACACAGGAAAGCCTCAGCCAGGATGAGGGTCTGGAATGTGGCAGCCAGGAGGTGGCAGGGGGAAGTGGCAGCCAGGAGGTGGATGGGCCCAGTGGACTGATCCAATCCCAGGTCCCTCCCCTCCACCTTCCACCCAAAAGGCCCAGGAAGGGGAGGAACGTGGATGAGGCAGCACTTGCCCTCACTCGGGATGCTCATGCGACCCTGAGAGACCCCCCCAGCATTCAAGAGGGCTATGCCTGCATAGTAGCAGTGAAAATGCAGGAAATGGAGGAGGGCCAATGCCTCATCTGTGAGAACATCATTTTACATGCCCTAAATAAGGGGTTGAGTGGCCAACTGACAGAAAATACACACCTTTCTGAGTTCGTCAATCCTCCTCCTCCTCCTCCACCTCCTGCCACAACTCGACGAACAAAGCCACAGCATGTAAAGAAGCATGCAAGTAAGACAAGAGAGTGATGACCTGGGTTCAGTCTGGTCTGACAGAAGACACAGGCTGTGGTAGTACCACAGCCTAGGGACATATATGTGATCTGCTGCTGTTCCTGATCTCTCAGAGTCCAGGACCAGATTGTGCTCCCTATTGTATGGACTCCTCAGGCTACCAATTTTCTTTTTCAAATAGTTGATGTCTGCCCTGGGGTCCAAAATCTTCGCAAATTTCTGCAGTTTCTCCAGTGTTGCCTTCCCTCTTTCTTTTGTTATGACCCAGAATAAATGGTAATTTTGTTTTCAGCAAATACTTGCCTATGTGTTTTTATTAAAAAAGGACAGTTTGTTTGTGAGTAGGCAGGTACATTTCAAAAATACAATGTCAAATTAACAAGGGACACCAACCTCCTTGAGGTTAAAAAATACAAGATAATAATGTTGTTGTGGTAACTTGACACACACAAAAAAAAAATTATGGAGATCACTAGAAAATAATTTTAAAATAATCAAAAAAAGAAGATCTTGATTTAAATAGATAAAAAGGAAAAAGAATCACTATAAAAATAATTCTAAGCATTATGGAGATCTGGCTTTAAAAACTAAAAATATTATTAAGAAGATCACAAGAAATAATAAAAAATAAGTTTGTCAGAACTCTGTGTGACTATCAGCAGCAAAACAACTTCATTCTTCTAGCATTATAAAGAACAAAAGAATGCGCTGCATTAAAAGATCCAAAAATTTACAGCGTGACGAATGTGCTATCTCCATTACAAACGCTAGTTTTCCCAAACCGAGCGCTTCCGTCTCGTACTTGATTCTGAGCATGCGTGTTTTTTTGCAAGTCGGAATTGCATACAGATGAACAGAATTTCCGATAGGAACTTTTTCAGATGGAAAAATAGAGAACTTGCTCTTAATCTTTTGCTGGCGGAAATTCCGCCAGCAAAAGTCCCATGGAGCATACACACGGTCGGAATTTCTGACCAAAAGCTTACATCGGACTTTTGCTGATTTCCGATCGTGTGTACGCAGCATTAGCATTAGTAATTCCAGTTTATGGAACATGCCTAGAGATATGGCTACTGGGCAGAAGTCTTTGTCTGCAAGCCCAGATTTTTGTGCAACCATGTTTTCAGTCACCTCTGGCAACAGTGAGGAAGTACCTGTTGTACCTGCAGGGGGTGCTAAGGAGTCAGAAGTGGCCGCTGCAGTTTCATCCCATGGCCACCAGGGAGAGATGGCCAGTGAAAGTGGACAGACCACGTACTCAAGTGAACACGGCAACCCCTGTTACAGTGATGGGTAAGACTGGTGCTGGTAAATGCATAGAAGAGATTGAGTATGTGACTGTGCACACTGGTGTGGAAGTGACCCCAAATGGGAGATCCACTGTCTGTGTGGAAAAGGACTTGCCTCGCTGCAGTGCCCTGTCCAGTGGGGAGGCAAGTGGTAAACTTGAATGTGACAATGTGGTTAAAGATGTGCTATCTCCCCTAGCAGCTGTGACGAAGGCCACAAAGGTATCCCTAGAAACCCCCAGGGAGCTCTACGTTTTGGAGCCGGAGGTTGCCTGGGGCAGCTATGGTGTCGCTCTGAGGGATAAGAGGGTACCTGAACATGGTGATAACAGGATGTTAAATGTTAAAACTGAAATGTTTGAAATCACTCATGGTGGAAATGGGTTCATGCGGTCTGGCAATGACAGGTATCAAAGCGTTCATGCGTTTAATGAAGCGCCATCAGAGCAAGGTGGTGAAGGTGTGGTATTGCAGTCTGCTATGGTTAAAAATGTAAAAAGGTGGACCCTGTGGATCTTTTTTTTTCTTTTTATCCAAAATTTATTGAGAGAAAGGGATGAAGCTACAGTGTCTCAGATGATGAGCAAAGAACACCCTCCACTACCCACTGTGTCCTTTAATACATACATTCACATCTCCACGCACAGTGAACAACATAACATGTCTCTGGCTTAGGGATAGTTAGTGCTGATTCTTCTGAAAAGAGCAATATTAAATAATTATCTGACTTTAGCCAATCCCTGGGAGGCTGTCCCAGAAGGTGTGGCTGTGTAGAAAATAAATATTGGGAGGATCTGATGAGTCTCTCTCTTCCCTCTGGGCCCTTTCCCTGTGAGAGGGAACATGCGTGTGTATGTTCCAGAGATGTTACTACTCCTAGGCCTCAGCAGGTATTATGACAGAGCACCTGAAGAAAGCCGGACTTAAGGAAACTTGCTAGAGGAAACCTGCCTGTGGAAGCTTGACTCGAGAGGTGGGTGCCTTTCATCTAAAGCTCCAAGTACAGAACTGTTCACTGAAACTTGCTTGTAGAAGCTCAGCTGAGAAGATAAACCAGAGGTTGCTGTTTAAGGACTGTGATTGCTTGTGTGCAGTCTCAGATTGACTAACTGTCCTCTTTTTCTTCAGCATTATTTTTTAGGGAATCTGTCATCCAATATTTTGTGCCTTGAGTTTCCAGCAACTGTGACCCTTACTCCCTGCATTTGTTCAAGACCTCAATACATTTTCAAAAGACCCTGCTAGACTGAGCCTGAGTTTGTCAGTGTGCTTCTGGTACTAGAGACAGGGCGGCGACCTCCGGACAGGTGAGGGGGACACATTTCATATCCAGAAGTTTATTTGGGGGTTAGCATTACATAAGAGCCAGCTATTATTTTAAGAAGGTGGTCAATAATGGCAGCTCTCATTGTGTCCTAAATAAAGGAGCTACAGATTATATGGGTGTCCTTACAAAGAATTGCACATTACTATAAGACCTAAAGAGAAATTCATTTTTTTTACTTTTCAATTGGAGCCCCATTTGTTCTAAACATAACAAAAGCATTTCTGGCTGTAATACTCACTCACAGTACAATAATGCAGAGATACAGAGAAAGGCATTTACATTATCATGTCAGCAATAGGGATGAGCTTCGTGTTCGAGTCGAACCCATGTTCGACTCCAACATCGGCTGTTCGATCGTTCGCCGAATTGCGAACGATATGGGCCGTTCGCGCCAAATTCGTGTGGCGCGTCACGGCCCATAATTCACTGCGGCATTGCAGTGCATTGCTTGCTGATGATTGGCCAAGCATGCACTATGACCCGCATGCTTGGCCAATCACAGCGCCGCCTTAACAGAGAGCCATAATTGGCCAAAGCCAAGGAGGCTTTGGCCAATTATGGCTCAGGGGATTTAGTACACGCCCCACACTATATAAGGCTGCCTGCACGGCGGCCCTGTGCAGTGTGTTCCGGTGTGCTTAGAGAGAGAGAGAGACAGTGTCATTTCATTTGAGTTAGCTAGATTAGGCAGGACGGTCAGTCAGTTAGCTGCACTTAAAGTGTATTGTGTATATATATGCATCCCAGGTGTTGCATATATATATATATATATACACTGTATTCAGTTTAGCTAGATCCGTTCCTGTTATCTTCTAGACTATTTACATTTAGTGCAGTGCGTCCTGCTCACAGTGTTCAGCTAGATCCGTTCCTGTTATATTCCTACTGACAGGCAGGCTTGTCTTGTTACAGTATTTTGAAGAAAATTACTGGTGTTCTTTTGATCCTATTAGTACCACAGTCAGGCAGCTAGACTATTTACATTTAGTGCAGTGCGTCCTGCTCACAGTGTTCAGCTAGATCCGTTCCTGTTATCTTCTTACTGACAGGCAGGCTTGTCTTGTTACAGTATTTTAAAGAAAATTACTGGTGTTCTTTTGATCCTATTAGTACCACAGTCAGGCAGCTAGACTATTTACAGTTAGTGCAGTGCGTCCTGCCCACAGTGTTCTGCTAAACCTACAAGTAAGTGGGGTGCGTCCTGCTCACAGTGTTCAGCTAAACCTACAAGTTAGTGGGGTGCGTCCACCTCACAGTGTTCAGCTAAACCTACAAGCTAGTGGGGTGCGTCCTGCTCACAGTGTTCAGCTAGATCCATTTCTGTTATCTTCTTACTAACAGGCAGGCTTGTCTTGTTACAGTAAATACAGCTACCTGAAGAAAATTGCTGGTGTTCTTTTGATCCTATTAGTACCACAGTCAGGCAGCTAGACTATTTACAGTTAGTGCAGTGCGTCCTGCTCACAGTGTTCTGCTAAACCTACAAGTTAGTGGGGTGCGTCCTGCTCACAGTGTTCAGCTAAACCTACAAATTAGTGGGGTGCGTCCACCTCACAGTGTTCAGCTAAACCTACAAGCTAGTGGGGTGCGTCCTGCTCACAGTGTTCAGCTAGATCCGTTTCTGTTATCTTCTTACTGACAGGCAGGCTTGTCTTGTTACAGTAAATACAGCTACCTGAAGAAAATTGCTGGTGTTCTTTTGATCCTATTAGTACCACAGTCAGGCAGCTAGACTATTTACAGTTAGTGCAGTGCGTCCTGCTCACAGTGTTCTGCTAAACCTACAAGTTAGTGGGGTGCGTCCTGCTCACAGTGTTCAGCTAAACCTACAAGTTAGTGGGGTGCGTCCACCTCACAGTGTTCAGCTAAACCTACAAGCTAGTGGGGTGCGTCCTGCTCACAGTGTTCAGCTAGATCCGTTCCTGTTATCTTCTTACTGACAGGCAGGCTTGTCTTGTTACAGTAAATACAGCTACCTGAAGAAAATTTAATACAAAAAATAGGGGTGAGTGGCGCTACCTTTTTGGGGTATCTAGTGTAAAAAATAGTGCTAAACGTGTGATTAAGAGCAGAACCACTCTAAAGATGATCCATACTCAAAGAAATAATTTAAAACTACTAAATAAACTATAGAATAAATGTGTCCCCACCTATTTGTGAAAAAGGGGGGATCTGATCTCCAGAACTCCCCTTTAAGAATATATATAGCAAGCTAGTTGGTTGATCATACGTGAACTAATATGAAACATGTATTTAATACCCTCCATCCTTTCCAAGGACCTATTAGGTAATCAAGAGAGGAGTATTAAATAGTGAATCAACACACCAAATAAAAAATAATTTGTGATACCATAAAGCATAAAAAATCCTTACACACTTAAAAGTCCGATCCCACATGTGAGGGAAAAAATGTATAGGTTATGAATAAATATTCCAGTGAAAAAAACTTTAACAGTCCCAGCGTAACATTAATAAGTGTTCCAGCAGAGAAATGTATCTCTAGTGTATTCCAACAGTGTTCCAACAATATTCTTTATAATTTGTGACTTTTGTGCAGATGTTCAGCTATCATCCAGTGACTTGCGGTGCTCCTCCTCAAGGATCCCCACTCACCAGCTCCCTATACCCCCGCAGGAGTAATAGGCATGTAGTATTGCACTCTGGTATGGTATCCTAGACTCCAATGAGGTTGTTCCTGGGTCCCCCGCTTCAGCCACAAGCCCGTCCGTAGCAAGGCAATCCACATAGGAAAGGAAACAGGGCTCCCGTAGTGTATTACGTTTAAAAAATTACTTTATTAAAAGTTAAACGATAAACATATCGGGATAAATAAAATAAAATAAAATAAACTAAAACCAAGCCAAGCTCTCACACTGCGTTTAGTGGTGTCCACAAAGAGAGATACTGGATTCCAGACCGTCAGCTGAGCGGCGTGCGCCTCAGCTGCGTTCCACACTCTCTTCCACTTCCGCGTGCTGAGGCGCACGCCGCTCAGCTGACGGTCTGGAATCCAGTATCTCTCTTTGTGGACACCACTAAACGCAGTGTGAGAGCTTGGCTTGGTTTTAGTTTATTTTATTTTATCTATCCCGATATGTCGACCACGCCCCCTAAAACGTCACAGTCCCAGCATGCCCAAGGACTGTGACATCATATGGGGGCGGGGTCTCCGCCTATATAAGTCACAACGCAGCCCTCAGAGACCAGTCCAGCCGGAGAGAGCGTCGTGTCAACATCTGGGGGAAGAGAAGAGAAGCCAAGAAGCCAAGAAGCCCAGAAGTCCGGACCTCCGCTCGCAATAGAGCTACATGAAGAGAGCGGAGGGGCCGGCCGAAGACCTGCGACACCGGGAGAAGAGGCCGGAGAGCGGAGAAGAACCAACCGGACGCCGGGAGAAGATGAAGCGGAGGGACCCCCGAAGCCGGAAGAAGACCCCCGAAGCCGGAGGAAGATCCCCCCCCCGGAGCTGTTTAATAAAATATTTTAAAAACCTGTGTAGTGTGTTTTATTACTTACACTTTTTTCCTAGGTAAATGGGTAGGGGTACCATGTACCCCATACTCATTTACATAGGGTGGGGGGCCGGGATCTGGGGGCCCCCTTATTAAAGGGGGCTCCCAGATTCCGATAAGCCCCCGCCCGCAGACCCCGACAACCAACGGCCAGGGTTGTCGGGAAGAGGCCCTTGTCCTCATCAACATGGGGACAAGGTGCTTTGGGGGGGGGGGGGCGCAGGGCGCCCCCCTCCCCCAAAGCACCCACCCCCCATGTTGAGGGCATGCGGCCTGGTACGGTTCAGGAGGGGGGGGGCGCTCGCTCGTCCCCACCCCCTTTCCTGACCGGCCAGGCTGCGTGCTCGGATCGGGGTCTGGTATGGATTTTAGGGGGACCCCACGCCGTTTTTTCGGCGTAGCGGGGTTCCCCTTTATAATCCATACCAGACCTAAGGGCCTGGTATGCCCCGCGACGGGGCTCGCAAGGTGTCAATCTAGCCGATAAAAGCGGCAAGATTGACATCCTTTTCTAGTCCCGTCGCACCTGAGTCACGTTCAAAATGAACGGACTTGTCCGTGTGTGGGCAAGTCCGTTCATTCTGAAAGTCCGCCGGAACTCCGGCGAAAGTCCGTCGGAAAGACGGGCGGACTTAGCCCGCCGGAAAATCCCGGCGTGTGTGGGCAAGTCCGTTCGTTTTAAAGTCCGGCGCACCTGGCGGACAAAGTCCGTCGGAAAGTGTGCCGGACCAAGTAGGATAGAAAGTCCGCTCGTGTGTACGCGGCATAAGGATTTTTTATGCTTTATGGTATCACAAATTATTTTTTATTTGGTGTGTTGATTCACTATTTAATACTCCTCTCTTGATTACCTAATAGGTCCTTGGATGGATGGAGGGTATTAAATACATGTTTCATATTAGTTCACGTATGATCAACCAACTAGCTTGCTATATATATTCTTAAAGGGGAGTTCTGGAGATCAGATCCCCCCTTTTTCACAAATAGGTGGGGACACATTTATTCTATAGTTTATTTAGTATTTTTAAATTATTTCTTTGAGTATGGATCATCTTTAGAGTGGTTCTGCTCTTAATCACACGTTTAGCACTATTTTTTACACTAGATACCCCAAAAAGGTAGCGCCACTCACCCCTATTTTTTGTATTAACTTTTCAGCATTAGCCACCCTCTAGTAGGGTTGTGTAAGGGGAGGCTGCACACCTAGTCTGTGAGCGCGGAGATTCCCATATTTTATTTTATTTTTTTACCTGAAGAAAATTGCTGGTGTTCTTTTGATCCTATTAGTACCACAGTCAGGCAGCTAGATTATTTAGAGTTAGTGCAGTGCGTCCTGCTCACAGTGTTCTGCTAAACCTACAAGTTAGTGGGGTGCGTCCTGCTCACAGTGTTCAGCTAAACCTACAAGTTAGTGGGGTGCGTCCACCTCACAGTGTTCAGCTAAACCTACAAGCTAGTGGGGTGCGTCCTGCTCACAGTGTTCAGCTAGATCCGTTCCTGTTATCTTCTTACTGACAGGCAGGCTTGTCTTGTTACAGTAAATACAGCTACCTGAAGAAAATTGCTGGTGTTCTTTTGATCCTATTAGAACCACAGTCAGGCAGCTAGACTATTTACAGTTAGTGCAGTGCGTCCTGCTCACAGTGTTCTGCTAAACCTACAAGTTAGTGGGGTGCGTCCTGCTCACAGTGTTCAGCTAAACCTACAAGTTAGTGGGGTGCGTCCACCTCACAGTGTTCAGCTAGATCCGTTCCTGTTATCTTCTTACTGACAGGCAGGCTTGTCTTGTTACAGTATTTTAAAGAAAATTGCTGGTGTTCTTTTGATCCTATTAGTACCACAGTCAGGCAGCTAGACTATTTACAGTTAGTGCAGTGCGTCCTGCTCACAGTGTCCTGCTAAACCTACAAGTTAGTGGGGTGCGCCCTGCTCACAGTGTTCAGCTAAACCTACAAGTTAGTGGGGTGCGTCCACCTCACAGTGTTCAGCTAAAGCTACCTGTAGAAGGTTTGTGGTGTTCTCATACTACAGGCAGGCAGTTGATTTTGCTAGCTGCAGTATCAGTACATATATATATATATATATATATATATATATAAATATATATATATATATCCCAGCTTAGTGCAGCTACAGGCCATTAGTATGTCTGGAAGGCCAAGAAGGAGAGGCAGACAGTCACAAGCCAATAAGAGAGGGCAAGCAGGCTCTGTGTCTAGTGCTGGTCGTGGAGACGGTGCATCCTCATCAGCACGTGGCCATGGGACACGCTTGGCCTTTTTTTCGGCAGCTGGCCATGTTGAGCCACAACATGCGGAAGACTTGGTCGAGTGGATGACCAAGCCGTCCTCATCCTCCTCATCCTCTCTCACCCATGCCCAGGGTACTTTGGCTGGCAAAGCAGCGGCCTCTTCCCTTGGCTCAATGTCATCAGTGACTCCTTCCCTAGCCCCACCATGTCCTCCTGAGGAGTCCCTCGAACTGTTTGACCACAGTGTTGGGTACATGCTCCAGGAGGATGCCCAGCGTTTGGAAGGCTCTGATGATGATACTGAGCTCGATGAAGGCAGTAACACGAGCACGGACAGAGGGGGTGCCCAAGAAGGACAGCAATCTGGCAGTCATGCTCCCCCTGCTGCAGCATACTGCCAGGTTTGCTCCAGTGATGAGGAGGGAGGGGATGATAAGGTCACTGACTCAACGTGGGTGCCTGATAGGAGAGAGGAGGAGGAGGAGGAGGCGGCACATCACCAACGAGGCAGGATGCCCTCCAGGGGCCAGCCTAAGGGCAGCACATTGACTGCATCACACCCCAAAGCTCCACATGTGCAGGGCGCTGCAGTCTCTGCGCGTTATTCAAAAAGTTCTTTGGTGTGGGCCTTTTTTGAGACGAGTGCATCAGATCGCACCGCTGCTATTTGCAACATATGTCTCAAGCGTATCTCGCATGGCCAAAACATCTCCCGCTTGGGTACCACATGCTTGACCAGACATATGTTGACCTGCCATGCAGTTCGTTGGCAAGCGTATCTAAAAGACCCACACCAAAGAACAAAGAGGACCTCTGCTTGCTCCTCATCAGCTGAGATTTCCAAATCCACTAGACCTTCAGTCCTCTCTGAGACCTGCACTGAGAGGAATGAAGGTGTAGAATTAGGTGTGTCACAGCCACGTACTTGTGGGCAATCTGATTTTGGTACACCGACGTCAGATTGTACCAGGCAAATTTCCCTGCCCCAGCTGCTGCACCGCCGAAAGAAGTTTGCTCCCAGCCATCCACATGCCCAACGGTTGAATGCTAGCTTGGCAAAATTGCTAGCACTTCAACTGCTGCCTTTTCAGTTGGTAGACTCTGCCCCCTTCCGTGAGTTTGTGGAATGTGCGGTTCCTCAGTGGCAGGTACCCAAACGCCACTTTTTCTCACGGAAGGCAATTCCGGCTCTCTACCAGCATGTGGAAGGCAATGTCCATGCCTCGCTGGACAGGGCGGTCAGCGGTAAGGTGCATATTACCGCTGACTCATGGTCCAGCAGGCATGGACAGGGACGTTACCTAAGTTTCACGGCGCATTGGGTGACTCTGCTGGCAGCTGGGAAGGATGCAGGACAAGGTGCAGTAGTGTTGGAGGTTGTTCCGCCACCACGCCTCCAAAATGCTAATGATTGTGACACACCTCTCTCCTCCACCCCCTCCTCTTCTTCTTCCTCCATGGCCTCTTCCTCGGAACCAGCGGTGCTCCATAGTCGTTCAAGGGGCTACGCAAGTACGCAGGCCAAAAGATGCCATGCGGTGCTTGAGCTGGTGTGCTTGGGGGACAGGAGCCACACTGGGGCAGAGGTTCTGTCAGCTCTGCAGGGGCAGGTTGCAGTGTTGTGGCACCAGCACCAGTGCCTAAGGCCCAATTTTTCAGCCCTTGTTTAACAGGGGCGTGTAATTACAATTTTTGATGCAATACTTTGCAGCAGGGCTCTTTCCTGCATTCCAACTAGAGTGTCTGTGAGGGGTTGCAGTGTTGTGGCACCAGCACCAGTGCCTAAGGCCTAATTTTTCAGCTCCTGTTCAACAGGGGCATGTAATTACAATTCTTGATCTAATATTTCACAGCAGAGCCCTGTGAGGGCTTACAGTGTTGTGGCCACAGCAACACCTAAGGCCCAAATTTCTGCTGAGTATATAGGGCAGGACCCTACTTTCAAACAACTAACTTACAAACAACTCCTACTTGCAAACGGAAGGAGACAACAGGAAGTGAAATCTACCCCTAGGAAGGGAAATTCTCTCCTGTAAGAGTTAATATGGGAAAAACGTTTCTCCTTTCCACTGATGCTTTCCAATCCATTTGGACAAAAAGTGAGGTGAAATCTTCTGAAGAGGAGGAAAGACAGCAAAACAAATGTCACAGGGGTGATAACCCTTTCCTATGTTTTCCAAAAAGCTTAAAAAAGATTTTTTGGCTGGAGCTAAACACGTTAAAAATGTACCCATTCAAAATTACAAAGAGATTCTACTTAACAACAAACCTACAGCCTGTATACTGCTGTTCAGAGTATATAGGGCCTGGTGGCCCCACACCTTTCCTTATTTTAATTTGGGTGCGGGGTTCCCCTTAATATCCATACAAGACCCAAAGGGCCTGGTAATGGACTGGGGGGTACCCATGCCGTTTGTCTCACTGATTTTCATCCATATTGCCAGGACCCGACATTACATTAAACCCGCAAGCAGTTTTAAATGAGATTTTTTCCTTTAAAAATGACATTTGGTGCAGGGACTGTTCTAAACACGGGAAACACGCGTCACTTTACAGGCATACTATAGACACCCCTCAGGTACGATATTTAAAGGAATATTTCACTTTTTTTTTTTTACTTTAAGCATCATTAAAATCACTGCTCCCGAAAAAACGGCCGTTTTTAAAAGTTTTTTTTGCATTGATACATGTCCCCTGGGGTAGGACCCGGGTCCCCAAACCTTTTTTAGGACAATACCATGCAAATTAGCCTTTAAAATGAGCACTTTTGATTTCGAACGTTCGAGTCCCATAGACGTCAATGGGGTTCTAACGTTCGTGCGAACTTTCGGTCCGTTCGCAGGTTCTGGTGCGAACCGAACCGGGGGGTTGTTCGGCTCATCCCTAGTCAGCAACTCTCTCTGGTAAAAGTATTTCTCACCTAGCACTCTGTATTCATAGTACAGTGCAGAAATGTAGAGAAAGATACTGTGGTCATCATGTCAGCAACTCTCTCTGCTAAAATGCTACATTAAATTGCTTCCATACTGCATAAGGTGGCACCAACATCTTGCCAACAAGATCCCGAGACTGCTGGTGTCAGGAAGATCATGAAAGTTTGCATAGCTAGAAACCAGCACAATGGCCTCATCAATGTCCCTCATTTCCCATTATCTTCAGGTAGGTGACAAATGAGTAGTCCACATCCTATGAGAAGAAGCTGGAACTCAGTGCATGTACCATCTTCTAGCAACATTTTGAGCTACTCAATATTCTTTGGGATCTAGCCAAAAGGATGATGACATCACCCTCATATACATCACCATGGGTAGAAACCATATGACCCCTCAATATATTAATATTAATATTATTATTATATTAATTTGCTTGCTCGGCTACCCAAGGGGGAGTCCCAAAAAAGTATCTAATATTGAGCACATACTTTCAACACAGGCCACATTACTACTTGTTCCTGGGCAAGTCCCCAAGTACCTGCTCTGAGCTGGTATGTGCTCTATTGAGCTTGCATGATACAGTGTTTCCTTTAAATTATTTTTTCTTTTCACATATCATAATTTTATTCACTGTGAAGAGCCTATTGAATGCACAAAGACTTTTTTTTTCTATTGGGTAGCTTGGGTAGTTATATGCATATGGGCAAACATGGCCATTAAATCAGTCTGTGACTTGGGCTATTGGTATTAGGGTGTTTATCCCTCAAAAGTAATATTTTAATGATTTGAAAATTACTGAGAAATGTTGTTTCAAAATGTAGAAACAATTTAGGGAGAAGCAACCTTCTATAATCTACTATCTTCATTCTTTACTTCTGCTCCTGTTCTTAAGCCCTCTTTCTATTCTTTCCTTCCCTCCCTCTTCCTTTTCTCTTTCTCTCTCCCTTTTTGCTTTATTTATATGGGATGCTGGCTTATTTTGTTTAAGGAGCAATGTCTAATTTTTGCAGATTTCAGTTCATTACCCATTGTTCTAGACAGTTTTTGAGTTGTTGTGCTATTTGCCCAATGCCTTAAATGAGAATAGTGTGACAGAGAGCATATATGTCTTTTGTTATTGTTAGATGGACATTGATTATTTTTCTGTATGGTTGTTACTTAACTGTTTTATGGTTAGTGCACTGTCTTCTTTTCGACATTCATTGCTTAATGTGGTTGATACAGTCCAATCCTGACTGTTGATCCTGATACTAATGCCGCGTACACACGATCGGAATTCCGGCCAGCAAAAGACTGAGAGCATGCTCTAAATTTTTTCGGTAGGGAAAATATATCCGAAAACGTGATCGTCTGTGGCAATTCCGATGCGCAAAATCCCTACGCATGCTCGGAAACAATTCAACACATGCTCTGAAGCATTTAACTTTATTTTTTTGGCTCGTCGTAGTGTTGCACATCACCGCATTCTTGACAGTCGTAATTTCAGCAAACTTTTGCATGACTGTGTGCATGCATGGCAAACTTGAGCGGAATCCTATCGGAAAAGCCGTCATATCTTTTTCCGACGGGAAATCCGCTCATGTGTACACGGCATTATACTTATACTTTTATTTTAAACTTCAATAAAAAATTAAAACAGAGAATTTAGAAACAACTAAACAATGTCGGTATAAAAGGAAAGCTGCGCTAACCCGAAACTAAATATGTACAAACAATATGACAAGTAGCAGCTAACACACAAACAAACCAAGTCACATCGGCTATATATAAAATAAGTGCAGCGCTAAACTATAAACATGTGAATTGCTAAAAAATAAAAAAATAACACAGAAGTGAAACTGTAAACATGTGAATTACTAATAAATAACACAGAAGTGAAACTGTGCCCAGTATAGTCACTGTATATGAGGTAAATCAGTACAGATAGTGTAACAACTAACAATAAAAGTGAATCGGCACGGGGATCACTGAAATGAGCGTAAATGTCTATAATATCTTGTGTTAAACTCTGTGACCAGAGTCCATAAAGATGAAAGGAGTCTTCTCAGACAATGGGGGGGCTTAAACATAAGATGTTGGCTCAAGCTGGACTGAACAGCAACCACAGGTAATGCGTCATGAACATCTAAGGTTGGACACTCTTACCGGATGTTGTGGGACGTATCTGCCATATAGCAGTACGTCTGTCAGAGCCTGAGGAGATGGCCTCCCGTGGAATCCGCCAGGTTGTTATCACTTCGGTCTCAATCTCGAATAGGCAGGGTTGTCCCTCGAGTCATGGTCACCGATAACCGGAATCGTCTCGGATGGCGACTATCCCCTTACTCACACGCTCTCCAGCTCCAGGCGAGTTCAAAAAGTCAAGGCAGTCAAATAGATGAAATCATGGAGATAAAAGAAAAAGAGGGGCTCCACATGGCGTAGGTCAAAAAATAAAAGGATTTTATTGAATAAAAAGCCTTACAAAAATAAAAAGTGATCCCCGGGGGCCCCAGTTGAAGGCTTTTTAGTCGAAACGCGTAGGGAGTTTGCTTCCCACATTGCCATTATTTTATTCAGTGATCACTTTTTATTTTTGTAAGGCTTTTTATTCAATAAAATCCTTTTATACCCCAAAAACACCTCCAAGACGACCACTGCCTTGCTAAAGAAGCTGAGGGTAAAGATGATAGACTGGCCAAGCATGTCTCCAGACCTAAACCCTATTGAGCATCTGTGAGGTATCCTCAAACAGAAGGTGGAGTAGCGCAAGGTCTCTAACATCCACTTTAGCCAAAGTATGGTTATGCATTCAAAAGATTCCATTGGCAGCCACTTCTGCTAGACAAGAGATGTGCAGTTAATTTTGCAGTAGAAGAAGGTATTGTGTTGAACCTTATGTGACTTTCTACTGAACATTAATAATAGTACTGTATATGTTTTGATAAAATGATATGCAGTGTGAAAAGTAAGCATGTAGCTTATCAGTTACCATAATTGCTGTTCCTTACATACAAGCTCTCACACAGAACTGTGCTGGTATCACATATCTTGCATAAAAGTTGGAGCTCATAACACATCTCAGCATCAGTCATCACAGTGTGAAGTGTCTGAGATAACAAGTAACACAAATACTGGCATCAACTCATATTAGCTGTACGCTAATCACAATGCAAATTTGTTTTCCCTCTGGCATGAATCATTTATGAAACTGGCTGATTCATCAAAGTGATGTTTGAAGAAATTACAAACCTAATTATTAATTAGATGTATTCCCATGCTAATTGACTTATTTGCTACAGCGTGGTAAAACTGACAGCAGAGAGGCCCATTACTTTTAACAAAAGTACTACAATCTTTATGTTTTATAAGAACATTTAAAGGAATGAATAATCTGTCAATATTGAAGATGAGAGATGAAAAAGAAAAGTTTTATTTTGGTCAAATTTTACATACAAAATATTGTGAAAATTTGACTTTAGACCTGCAAAGAAACATTTACTCATAGGTTTACTCGTCTTGATTCATGACTGTAAAAATATCCCATAGCTTGGTCACTGTAATGAATTTGGCCATCTACACTATATACAGTGCCTTGGAAAAAGTATTCACACCCCTTGAACTTTTCCCCATTTTGTAATGTTACAACCAAAAACGTAAATGTATTTTATTGAGATTTTATATAGACCAGCACAAACTGGTACATAATTGTCACGTGGAAGGAAAATGATAAATGGTTTTTAATTTCTTTTACAAATAAATATGTTAAAAGTGTGGAGTGCATTTGTATTCAGCCCCCCTGAGTCAATACTTTGTAGAACCAACTTTCACTGCAATTACAGCTGCAAGTCTTTTTGGGGATGTCTCTATCAGCTTTGCACATCTAGAGAGTGAAATGTTTGCCCATTCTTCTTTGCAAAATAGTCCAAGCTCTGTCAGATTGGATGTAGAGTGTCTGTGAACACCAATTTTCACCCAGTCTTGCCACAGACTCTCAATTTGATTCAGGTCTAAACTTTGCCTGGGCCATTCTAACACATGAATATGCTTTGATCTAAACCATTAAATTGTAGTTCTGGCTGTATGTTTAGGGTCATTGTCCTGCTGGAAGGTGAACCTCCACCCCAGTCTTTTGCAGACTCTAAGAGGTTTTCTTCTAAGATTGCCCTGTATTTGGCTCCACCCTTCTTCCCATCAACTCTGACCAGCTTCCCTGTCCCTGCTGAAGAAAAGCATACCCACAACATGATGCTGCCACCACCATGTTTCACGGTGAGGATGGTGTGTTCGGGGTGATGTGCAGTGTTAGTTTTCCGCCACACATCACATTTTGCTTTTAGGCCAAAAAGTTCAATTTTGGTCCCATCTGATCAGAGCACCTTCTGCATGTTTGCTGTGTCTCCCACATAGCTTTTCGCGAACTGCAAACAGGACTTTTTATGGGTTTCAATTGCCACTCTTCCAAAGGCCAGATTTGTGGAGTGCATGACTAATAGTTGTCCTGTGGACAGATTCTCCAACCTGAGCTGTGGATCTCTGCAGAGTTACCATGGGTTTCTTGGCTGCTTCTCTGATTAATGCTTTCCTTGCCCAGCCTGTCAGTTTAGGTGGATGCCCATGTCTTGGTAGGTTTGCAGTAGTGCCATTCTCTTTCCATTTTTGGATGATGGATTGAACAGTGCCCTGTGAGATGTTCAAAGCTTTGGAAATTAGTTTTGTTTACTTAACCCTGCTTTAAACTTCCCCAAAACTTTATCCGTGACCTGTCTGGTGTGTTCCTCAGCCTTCATGATGATGTTTGTTCACTAAGGTTCTCTAACAAACCTCTGAGGGCTTCACAAAACAGCTGTATTTATACAGAGATTAAATTACACACAGGTTGACTCTATTTACTAATTAGGTGACTTCTACAGGCAATTGGTTCCACTAGATTCTAGTTAGGGGAATCAGATTCAAGGGGGCTGAATACAAATGCATGCCACACTTTTCACATATTTATTTGTAAAAAATGTTAAACATTTACCATTTTCCTTCCACTTCACAATTATGTGCCGTTTTGTGTTGGTCTATCACATAAATTCCCAATAAAATGAATTTATGTTTTTGGTTGTAACATGACAAAATGTGGAAAATCTTCAAGGGTATGAATACTTTTTCAAGGTACTGTTCATACAGTATATCTTTCAGACATTTGTAAAATCATTGCTAGCAGGCAGATAAGAAGTATTTATTGCAGAAGAGACATCCAGACTTTCTTCAATCCTAGTGTTTTCTTTTTACTCTTTATGGGAATGAGTAAGGAGTAGGCCTGTGTAATTATTTTCGTTACGAATCAAAATTTGGATTATCGTTTTTCATAGATTTGGATGTATGGAAATTTACAGTTCATAATAGTAATGAATTTCATTTCAATAGTTTTTATTGGTTTTATAAATGTATAAATAAACATTGCGTACATTTTTCATCATACATTAAGTTGCAATAAGTAAGATACATTGGTTAGGTGTAGATAACATATCAAGGATATAGGGGTAAGAACAAACAGATAAACAGTAACCTTTAAAGACCTTTGGAATTTTAATGGATGTAAGGCTTTAGTCAAGAGGGATGTTGGTCCTCACTCCCAGACGCCCCGTTAGGGAACTTGCTGTGTCTTGGGGGAGAAGCCCTATCCCATCTTATCTACGTTTGTTATAATTATATGTTATAATTGATGCCTTAACTCAGTGGTCATCAACCCTGTCCTCAGGGCCCACTAACAGGCCAGGTTTTATGTATTACCTTGGGGAGATGCAGACTAGAATACTGCAATCACTGAGCAGCAGTGATTTCAGATGGAATTCCACTCAAGCTGTCTTGCATACACACAGTCACACCAAATTCTGACCGTTCAGAACGTGGTGATCTACAACACGTACGACGGGACTAGAAAACGGTAGTTCAATAGCCAGTAGCCAATAGCTTCAGTCTTGTACTTGCTTCAGAGCATGCGTCGTTTTTGGTACGTCGGAACAGCATACAGACGATCGGTTTTCCGGATAGGAATTGGTTCCATCGAAAAAATTTAGAACATATTCTCTTTCTAGGTCCATCAGCATTTTCGACATAAAAAGTCCGATGGGGCATACACACGATCGGAATATACAATGAAAAGCTCCCATCTGACTTTTTCTGTTGGACATTCTGCTTGTGTGTACACGGCATAACAGGCCAGGTTTGCAAGGCAACTGAAATACATCACAGGTAATATCATTTGCTGTTCAGTGATTGCAGTATTCTAGTCTGCATCTCCCCAAGGTAATACATAAAACCTGGCCTGTTAGTGGGCCTTGAAGACAGGGTTGATGACCACTGCATTAACTGATATCAATAGGAAAAGTATACATGGAGTAGAGAGGTATTGGAACTTACAGTAAGATTAGTAATGCACAGGGTTAAAATCAATCATTTCTAGATCAGTAAACTTTTGAACAAACCAGGTTGGTAGGTTGCTTAATTCTTGTCTAGTTTCCAGGATTCCCACAGATACCATTTATTCAATATTTGTTGTAATTTCCCACTACTGGCAGCCATCATGAGTTCATAAGAGTGGGAGGTGTGGATGATTTCCAATGTCTAGCTATAGTGAGCCTTGCAGCTATGAGCAGGTGTATGGTTACGTGCTGTGTGCTGTGTGTTGTGTGGTAAGGATTCTATGCCTAGATTTAGCAGTGCCAGACCCGGAGTGATGGTAATTTGGGTAATTTGGGTTTGTTTCTCTACATGCCTGTGTCCATTGAGAGGTTGAATAGATATGTCCTAGATCTTTTTCCCAACTGTTGATAGCATTGTTTTTTGTGAAGTCAGTTTTCTAAAAAAGTGATATACCTTTTTTAGATAACAGAGGTGAGTGGTAATATGCCCATGCTCGACGGGGAATATTCGATGATAAGTTGGGTAATCGAGATATACAGTGGATGGTGCGAGTGTAGAGGTAGAAATCTTTATTTGGAACATGAAACGGTTTGGAGTTGTGGAAAGGATTTGGGGGTGTTAGCTATGTATAGATCGTCTAAGTGTTGGATACCTGCTGTATGGCAATTAGTGAAGGAGGAGTTGTCTATGAGATACTCGAGGGATGTTATTGGGATTTTAACATGCATGAGTTCATCAGAGTTGGGGCTTAGATTATTTAATGTTCGCCAGGCCTGAATTGATGCGCCATGGTTGGAGAGATAAAGGAGGGGGTAGGGGATCCTATTGATTTCCATGTAACCATGCTAATAGGCATTTTTTGTGATGAAAGAGGATTCAATTTGTCCCCAGAGTGTATGGGGGAGGGGCAGAAACCATTCTTTAAGCTGGGTTAGAACGGTGGCTAGGTAGTAGTTGTGAAAATCAATGTACCTAATTCCACCTGCAGAGGTTTTTTCACTTTCCATTTGAATGTGGCCAGGATGGTTTGTAGGGATTTGAAATATTTGGGAGGAATGGGGATAGGGATTGTTCTAATTAGGTAGAGTAGTTGGGGAAGGTGCATCATTTCTAATGCTGCCAGTCTCCCTGTCTAGGAGAACTCATATTTGGCTAGGTTGGTCAGCTAACTTTGTAGTTTGGTGCGGAAGGGTATGTAGTTGGCATAGAAAAGATTTCCGTCTGAGTTAGTTAGTTAGGTGGGTACTCAAATAAGGAATACTGTGTTCTGCCCAGGTATATGGGAATGTTTGTTGAAGTAGATTGCTTACTACACTATCTATTTTTATCCTCAACATAGAAGATTTTGTTTCGTTGACCTTGTAGTAAGATACTTTGCTAAATCGGGATAGGGTACTCTGAACCTCAGCCAGGGAAGAAGCCGGGTCTGTTAGTATTAGGATTACACTGTCAGCAAATAAGCTGATCTTATGCTACTGGGAATCAATAGTAAGTCTGGAAATTTTGTGATTAGTTCTAATGTGTTCAGCTAACGGCTCCATCATGAGATTAAAAATTAGGGGAGAGAGGGAGCATCCATGTCTTGTGTCATTTGTTATTTTAAAGGGAGTTGACATGATGTCTGGGGTAAAGATTCGGGCAGAAGGGGAAGTATAAAGTGCCATTATTGCTTTGAGGATTGTGCCTTGAAAACCAAATCATGTTAATACTGAGTGTAGGTATTTTTGTACTCAGTTGAACGCCTTCTCTGCATCCAAAGGTAGGAGTAAAGAAGGCATTCCTGTGGTTTCAGCAAAGTGGATGATGTTAAGTAATCTTCTTGTGGCGTCCGAAGTTTGTCAGCCCTTTGTAAAGCCAGATTGATCATTGTGTAAAAGGGATGGGAGGATGTCTACTAATCAGCTGGCTATGAGTTTGGTGTAAATTTTGATGTCTAGGTTAAGGAGCGATATTGGTCGGAAGCTTTTTGGAGAGGTCGGCTCCTTTCCTGGCTTTGGTATTGTGATCACAGTTGCATTTAACATTTTGGAAGGAAATGATGAAGAGGAGGCAGCGTTATTGACTATAGAATACATGTGGGGAGTTAATATGTGATGAAAGGATTTATAGTATTCTCCCGTTAGACTGTCTGGTCCATGGGAATTTGCATTTGGGCAGATCCTGAATAATGTTCCTAATTTCTTCTATGTGGAAGGGTTTGTTGAGGTTCACTAGCTGACGGACGTTCAGCTTGGGCATTGAAATGTGAGCTAGGAAGGAGTCTATCTCCTCTTGGGAGGGTTGATGTGTAATTTTTTCCACTTGTATGTTGTAAAGGTTGCTATAATATATGCTGAATGCGTCTGCAATTGCTTGGGGGTTAATTCATTTTTCGTTTGTTGTTGGGTGGAAAAGGTACTGGATTTTTGCCCTCTGGCCTTTGATTAGTCTAGTCATTGCTTTCCCTGCTTTGTCGCCCATGTTATAAGTGTTAGCTTTTAGTTTGCGTTGGGATTTCTCAAAGGTGTGTAAAAGCAGGAAGCGCAATTCTTGGCGTAGGTTAAATAGTTTGGAGGTCAGCTATGGAGATGAGTTGGATTTATTTTGGTTATCAATTTTTTTTATGTCTGCTGTGATGGCATCTAAATGCTGCGTCCTCTCCTTCTTGGCTCGCGAGCCTAGTTGAATAAGCATGCCTCTTATATATGCTTTGTGCATATTCCACACCCCCATCGGGTCCACCACTGAGTCTGAGTTGTTGGAGAAGAACTTTTCTAGACAGTTTGATATGATTTAAGGCGTAAAAAGGATGTTGCAGGAGATAGTTATTAGTGCGCCAAAAAAATCAATTAGGCTGTGACTTTTTCCCCAGAAGGGTAATACTGATTGGTGCATGGTCGTACCAGGTGGTGGTGTGGATGTGCAATGATTGTACATTTGAAGTAACCATTTGTCCATTAAGAATAGATCTATACAAGAATATGAATTGTGTCTTGGTGACAGGTGTGTGTAATCTCGTTCAGTTGCGTGGCCACATCGCCACGCGTTGTACAGGTCATGGTCATGTAGAAAAGAGTTAAATAAAGGGTTGGTCCTTTTGGAGGTGGATGTGGTATCCATTTGGTGGTAAGGAACTAGATTATAGTCTCCGCATAAGAGCAAGTTGCCCTGTTGGATCAGTTTTATTTTTTTAAGAGTCTTGGTGAGGAAAGAGATTTGATATTGGTTGGGAGCATAAATGTTTACCAAGGTATAGCGGGTTGTGTTGATAGAGCAAATTAGGACTATGTATCGACCGTTTGGATCGAGGATGCTTTGATGCAGCTGGAATGACACTGTGTCTCTAATAGCGACCATTACTCCTCGTTTCTTTTTTGTGAAGCTTGCTTTGAACAGGTGCAGGAAGTGTCTGTGTTGGCATTTTGGAGGTCCATCTGATGTGAAGTGTGTCTCCTGTACACTAGGGATGAGCCGAACACCCCCCTGTTCGGTTCGCACCAGAACATGCGAACAGGAAAAAAGTTTGTTCTAACACGCGAACACCATTAAAGTCTATGGGACACGAACATGAATAAACAAAAGTGCTAATTTTAAAGGCTAATATGCAAGTTATTGTCATAAAAAGTGTTTGGGGACCTGGGTCCTGCCCCAGGGGACATGGATCAATGCAAAAAAAAGTTTTAAAAACTGCCGTTTTTTCAGGAGCAGTGATTTTAATAATGCTTAAAGTCAAACAATAAAAGTGTAATATCCCTTTAAATTTCGTACCTGGGGGGTGTCTATAGTATGCCTGTAAAGGGGCGCATGTTTCCTGTGTTTAGAACAGTCTGACAGCAAAATGACATTTTGAAGGAAAAAACTCATTTAAAACTACCCCCGGCTATTGCATTGCCGACAATACACATAGAAGTTCATTGATAAAAACGGCATGGGAATTCCCCAAAGGGGAACCCCGAACCAAAATTTAAAAAAAAAAATGACGTGGGAGTCTTCCTAAATTCCATACCAGGCCCTTCAGGTCTGGTATGGATATTAAGGGGAACCCCGGCCAAAATTAAAAAAAAAAAATTACGTGGGGTTCCCCCTAAATTCCATACCAGACCCTTCAGGTCTGGTATGGATTTTAAGGGGAACCCCGCGCCAAAAAAAAAAACAAAAAATGGCGTGGGGTCCCCCCAAAAATCCATACCAGACCCTTATCCGAGCACGCAACCTGGCAGGCCGCAGGAAAAGAGGGGGGGACGAGAGTGCGGCCCCCCCTCCCTCCTGAACCGTACCAGGCCACATGCCCTCAACATTGGGAGGGTGCTTTGGGGTAGCCCCCCCAAAACACCTTGTCACCATGTTGATGAGGACAAGGGCCTCATCCCCACAACCCTGGCCGGTGGTTGTGGGGGTCTGCGGGCGGGGGGCTTATCGGAATCTGGAAGCCCCCTTTAATAAGGTGACCCCCAGATCCCGGCCCCCCCCTGTGTGAAATGGTAAGGGGGTACATAAGTACCCCTACCATTTCACGAAAAAAGTGTCAAAAATGTTAAAAATGACAAGAGACAGTTTTTGACAATTCCTTTATTTAAATGCTTCTTCTTTCTTCTATCTTCCTTCATCTTCTGGTTCTTCTGGCTCTTCTGGTTCTTCCTCCGGCGTTCTCGTCCAGCATCTCCTCCGCGGCATCTTCTATCTTCTTCTCCTCGGGCCGCTCCGCACCCATGGCATGGGGGGAGGCTCCCGCTCTTCTCTTCTTCTTTTCTTCTCTTCTTCTCTTCTTCATTTTCTTCTCCGGGCCGCTCCGCAATCCATGCTGGCATGGAGGGAGGCTCCCGCTGTGTGACGGCGCTCCTCGTCTGACAGTTCTTAAATAACGGGGGGGGGCCACCCGGTGACCCCGCCCCACTCTGACGCACGGTGACTTGACGGGACTTCCCTGTGATGTCACGGGGAATGCCACAGGGAAGTCCCGTCATGTCCCGTGCGTCAGAGGGGGGCGGGGTCACCGGGTGGCCCCGCCCCCCGTTATTTAAGAACTGTCAGACGAGGAGCGCCGTCACACAGCGGGAGCCTCCCTCCATGCCAGCATGGATTGCGGAGCGGCCCGGAGAAGAAAATGAAGAAGAGAAGAAGAGAAGAAAAGAAGAAGAGAAGAGCGGGAGCCTCCCCCCCATGCCATGGGTGCAGAGCGGCCCGAGGAGAAGAAGATAGAAGACGCCGCGGAGGAGATGCTGGACGAGAACGCCGGAGGAAGAACCAGAAGAGCCAGAAGAACCAGAAGATGAAGGAAGATAGAAGAAAGAAGAAGCATTTAAATAAAGGAATTGTCAAAAACTGTCTCTTGTCATTTTTAACATTTTTGACACTTTTTTCGTGAAATGGTAGGGGTACTTATGTACCCCCTTACCATTTCACACAGGGGGGGGGCCGGGATCTGGGGGTCACCTTGTTAAAGGGGGCTTCCAGATTCCGATAAGCCCCCCGCCCGCAGACCCCCACAACCACCGGCCAGGGTTGTGGGGATAAGGCCCTTGTCCTCATCAACATGGGGACAAGGTGTTTTGGGGGGCTACCCCAAAGCACCCTCCCAATGTTGAGGGCATGTGGCCTGGTACGGTTCAGGAGGGAGGGGGGCCGCACTCTCGTCCCCCCCTCTTTTCCTGCGGCCTGCCAGGTTGCGTGCTCGGATAAGGGTCTGGTATGGATTTTTGGGGGGGCCCCACGCCGTTTTTTTTTTTTTTTTTTTTGGCGCGGGGTTCCCCTTAAAATCCATACCAGACCTGAAGGGTCTGGTATGGAATTTAGGGGGAACCCCACGTCATTTTTTTTTTTAAATTTTGGCCGGGGTTCCCCTTAATATCCATACCAGACCTGAAGGGCCTGGTATGGAATTTAGGAAGACTCCCACGTCATTTTTTTTTTTAAATTTTGGTTCGGGGTTCCCCTTTGGGGAATTCCCATGCCGTTTTTATCAATGAACTTCTATGTGTATTGTCGGCAATGCAATAGCCGCGGGTAGTTTTAAATGAGTTTTTTCCTTCAAAATGTCATTTTGCTGTCAGACTGTTCTAAACACAGGAAACATGCGCCCCTTTACAGGCATACTATAGACACCCCCCAGGTACGAAATTTAAAGGGATATTACACTTTTATTGATTGACTTTAAGCATTATTAAAATCACTGCTCCTGAAAAAACGGCCGTTTTTAAAACTTTTTTTTGCATTGATCCATGTCCCCTGGGGCAGGACCCAGGTCCCCAAACACTTTTTATGACAATAACTTGCATATTAGCCTTTAAAATTAGCACTTTTGATTTCTCCCACAGACTTTTAAAGGGTGTTCCGCGGCATTCGAATTTGCCGCGAACACCCCAAATTGTTCGCTGTTCGGCGAACTTGCGAACAGCCAATGTTCGAGTCGAACATGAGTTCGACTCGAACTCGAAGCTCATCCCTACTGTACACAGAGCAGTTGTGGGCTAATGCTGTATTCCATAGCGAAGGCCTCTTGGCAGGATGATTTTGGCCGCTGGCATTTAGGGATAGGACTGTGAGGGACATTGTTTGTGCAATAGTGTGTGCAAGGTTTAAATGCAAACTTAGTTAGTGGTCTTGACTGTTACAGGTTTCAGTTACTTGCAGGATCCTGGTAGTCAGGGGGATCTGTAGGTTGTAGTTGCGAAGTAGGTGAGGTGGTAGTTCTGTGGAGTTTTTTACCTGGAACTAAGTTAATTGGTTAGTTATTGTAATACACTTTCAGATAGATTATGAACAGAACAAGTTCCCCTAGTGGACTTTAAAGGCACATATAAGAGGACATATAGGAGAATGTATAATAAGTAAATGATAGTTTATTTATTAAAAAAACATCATAAAAAACATCAAGATATAATACAAAATGAAAGGAATGCGATTCATGTATATATACACATGTAACTAATGATACCAGTATGCTTGCACCCGACGCGTTTCGGAGTTGTTAGCCTCCTTCTTCAGGGGTGGTTGTAAGTTTTAGCAATGGTTTCTATATTAAAAATGGTATATTAAACATAAACATGGTAAGTATATGTACATCTCAGACCGTAAGGACATAAATATAGATTGAATTATTTTGTTTACACTTACATTAGTATATGTGCAGATTGGTTACGCATTCCAAAAAGAAATTTATGTCTGTTATCTATCACACACTGAATTCTGGTGAGATGTCCTGTTTACTTATGGTCTGATTACCTTTATGTATATGCCTATTTAGGCTTAGGTACCTTGGGTCCCAGCGATCTGGGCTGTGTTTGCAATCAGCTCAGATTCCTGTTTCCCAACCCACATAATGTTGATTGAGCAATGTATCTTGTGTATATATATATTTATTTAAGTTAGTATCTACATTGTGTGTTTTTTCACTGTATGTATAATCCCTACCTGTAAAGACTGCCCACCAACGATGTTTCCCATAAAATTGTGCTAAATTTACATATAATTTCTTCTTTCCATATGTGATACATGCCATCAGTGCCCTCCTTTTCATAATACTACTCCTATTCACTTTGGGATCTGCTGTCCATCCGGCACACAAAGCCGCCTGAGCGACTCTAGCTCATGGCGGCGCTGTGTGAGGCTACAGTGTTGATTACACTGTCCTCCACCTTGCGACCCCGGCGGGCATGCGCAGTCCGCCGGGGAAGCCAGACGTGTCGGCGGGTGTAGTGGACGTGGCCACGCCTCACCGCGTATGCGTGCGCATGCGCTGTGGGTGCCTGGCGGCGCTCACTCCACCCGGGGGGCCATTCTAAGCGTGTCTGTCCCTCCTCCACCACCTACAATCAGCTGTTGGCTATTACACCAACAGCTGATTGGTGGGGAGGGCTTGAAATACACAAGCACAGCTCACACCAGACGTCCTTTGCTGCGGGCAGGACGTTGTTGGTGTGAGCTGCTGCAAACATAAAGTAAGTGATCCTGATACTATACCTATTACTACACTTACATATACTTACTAATCTAAACCTGCACTGCTGTGATTAGAAGATTTCAAGCCCCTAATACATTGGAACTCTAATGCCCCCCCTTTTTCCTTTCTCCTCCTTCCCCCCCCCTTTCCCCTTCTTCCTTTCCCCCCCTTCCCCCCCTTCCCCCCCCTCCTTCCCCTTCCCTTCTCCTCCCTTCCCTTTTCTCTCCAAACCCCCCCTTTTCCCCCTCCCTCATCCTCCTTTCCTCCCTCTCTACCTTTTAACCACCCCCCTTCCCTCTCCTTTCTCCCTCTTTCCTCCTCTCCTCCCTTTCCCACGCTTTCCCCTTTTTTTCTCTTTCTTCTTTTGTCTTTTCCTCTCTTTCTCTTTCTGTTTTTCTTCTTTTCTCTTCTTCATTCTTTTATGGTTTATTTACTTTCTCGTTTTTTTCCTGGGTTCTTTTTCTCTTTTTTCTTTTCCTTCCTTTTTCCCCCCTCCCCCCCCCCCCTTTTTTTTCCCTTTCCCTTCCCCCTTCCCCCCCTTTTTTTTTTTTCCTCTCCCCTTTCCCCTCCCCCCTTCTCCCCCACTTTCCCCTCCCCCCTTCTCTCCCCCCCTTCTCCCCTCCCCCCTTCCCCCCCCTTTTTTCTCCCCTTCTCCCCCCCCTTTTTTCCCTCCCCTCCTCCCCTTTTTCAGTGATTAAACATAGGAGCACCCAATTAATCTGAATACTACCCACTAGGGACAACTTGGTTGAACCTGTATTACTTTATACAAAATCTTTAAAAAGACACCCTTATGTGTACACCTTAAACGGTTAAGATAAATTGCATATCCACCTAAATGAGACTCCCATTTGTTCCCCTGTGTTGATTTTTTTCAGCTATCCGAGACCTTTTCGGTCTACATCCATTATCCTCTGTAGTTTTCCTTTGAACTCTTCACAGTAGGCCCATCAGGTATGATACACCTGCACTACTTAAAAGTTTTTTTTTTTTTTTATTAAGTATACCTATATGGTTGGTCATTATACATCCTTATACCTTCGCACTTTACAGGACCCGCATTCGGCCTCAGTGGGACTCCAGATCCAAACATCTATATGCCCTAGATTGATGGGCCTTTTTCCTATTATAAGGAAGTAAATTGTCCTAGATATTCATACCCAGCTACTCTCATTTCTACATATGAAATATTAACAACCTGGGCATGCCAAACTTCTTTTTTTATATCACAATTGGGAAACACGATGGATGGCAGACAGTGTCAGCACGTTTGTTTTTAAATTTCTTTTTGGAATGCGTAACCAATCTGCACATATACTAATGTAAGTGTAAACAAAATAATTCAATCTATATTTATGTCCTTACAGTCTGAGATGTACATATACTTACCATGTTTATGTTAAATATACCATTTTTAATATAGAAACCATTGCTAAAACTTACAACCACCCCTGAAGAAGGAGGCTAACAACTCCGAAACGCGTCGGGTGCAAGCATACTGGTATCATTAGTTACATGTGTATATATACATGAATCGCATTCCTTTCATTTTGCATTATATCTTGATGTTTTTTATGATGTTTTTGTAATAAATAAACTATCATTTACTTATTATACATTCTCCTATATGTCCTCTTATATGTGCCTTTAAAGTCCACTAGGGGAACTTGTTCTGTTCAAATTCTTATTTTAGGATGTGGCACAACTCGCAGATAATTAGCCGGCCAACAACCCATGCTTTCAGATAGATTAGGTAGGTCTTTATGGTATCAAGACTGGAGTGTGAGACTTAACAAAAGGAGGTAAAGAATAATAACAGAAACAAAGTAAATCAACTGGGCAGCTGAATATAGGTTGAGCTGCTGAGAAACACTGGGGGTGAACGTTTTTGAGCAAAATTTTGTGAGCCACGTATTGAACTGGATAAAAGGCGGTGTTTAGTGGTGCCATTAGGATAGTCATTTGAAGTTGGAGTCGACCTTCTTGGAATGAAAGTGGACATTCGGTGTTTGTTCTGTGTGTTGCAGGTAGGCTGAGGGTGTCTTGAGGTTGGTCAATTGTGATTCCCCAGATGTGGAGCAACTTCATCCCCTTGCTCAGGTTTGCAGTTGTGTGAGCCTTTCCATTATAGGTGATGGGCAGAGTTGCGGGATAGCGCACTTGTACGTAATCTTGTATTTGTTGAGTGCCTTGGTAACGGTTTTTAGTTGTCTCCTCATCTGGAGAGTGTACTGTGATAGGTCAGCATATATCTGCAATCCCTCATAAGGATCTGGGAGATTGGGAAGTTGTCTTGCTTTAAATAGCAATTGTTCTTTCACTGGGAAGAAATGGATTTTCATAAGGAACATCCCTGGGGATAGTGTCAGCTAGGTGTTGGGGTTTGGGGATGTGGTGGATGCGGTCTATAGTAATTTCTACTGCTGATAAATCGGGTAGCATGGTGGAAAAAAGATTGCGGGGATTGATTCTGGGACTCCACGCAATTTCACGTTATTGCATCGCGAGCGGTCCTCTAGATCCACTAATTTTGCTTTCATTTATAGAGTGTCTTCTTTGGAGTCAAACAGGTCATTAACCATGGTAGTGCACACCTCCATTTTCTTTTCTGTATATTGTACTCTATCCCCTATGTGCTGTATATCTATAGAGAATTTGTGGATGAGATGGGAGAGGTTAGACATGAGGGAGGATTGGAATGAGAGGAGCGTTTCCTTTTTTGAGAATACCATAACAGGTTGCCCAGTGGTGGGGAATGAGGCAATTGATGATTGCAGTGTGCAGTGTCACTATGCAGTGGGAGGATGTCTGTACTCACCCCTGGAGCCTGTTGGTGAGGTGAATCCATCCTCATCCCTGCTTTGGCAGAGCTTCCTGAGGTAGGGCTGTTGGGAGTGGATTTATTTGGGAGTGGGGATGTCTGTCCTTCTGCGAGTTGTTCCAGATCTGCATCTGGCAGATAAGTGTAGGTGGCTGAGGGAAAGTGATTGCTGGGCTCGCCGGCGCCATCTTGGGCCTGCTCACTTGGTGGCGCCGGCCTGAGGAAAAAGGCTGTGAGCTTTTTCGGGTGGTGTTCCTCCTTCCGTTTGCGGGATGTCATCACCGCTGTGTCCCCAGGGTATCAGGAGGGGGAATCCGAGCTGATAGGAAGCGATATGGGCACTGTAGTGCTGGTTGTGTCCGGTCCGTGGCTCAGAGCTCTGGCTTTAGTGGCCATCTTCGAGGACATGCAAGCCACGCCCCCAATAGTAATAAATTTCAATGAATCTGAAATTAATTATAATAAAATGAATTATCCGAATTCGAAAATAAATTTGAAAATGTTATTGAATTCTAAATGGAAACATTGCAATAAATATAGTAAGGCATGCATGTCAACTAGTTGAAATTCATGCAATTGGCGCTTAAGTTGGTTAAGCTGAGACAGAGAGCAACGCTGGAAGGTGGACGTAGTGTCTAATGATGGGTCAAGTGTGATATTTAATTACCCACCCAGTACTACTCTACCCTCAACCAAAGAGCCCAGTTTACGCAGAAGAGCAAGCATCATATGGATCTGGCCCTGATTGGGATCATAGACATTAACCAAAGTTATTATTAATTTTGCATTCAAGAATAAGGAATCTACCCCCTGGATCACTTACCTCTTGGACATCCGAGACTGAGAGTGAGGTATGAAAGCCTATGGCCATGCTTCTGGATTTACTTACTGGTAGGGATGAGCCGAACACCCTCCTGTTCGGTTCGCAGCAGAACATGTGAACCGGCAAAAAACTTGGCAGAACACACGAACACCGTTAAAGTCTATGGGACACAAACATGAAGAATCAAAAGTGCTAATTTTAAAGGCTTATATGCAAGTTATTGTCATAAAAAGTGTTTGGGGACCAGGGTCCTGCCCCAGTAGACATGTATCAATGCAAACATTTTTTTTAAAAACGGCCTTTTTTTCGGGAGCAGTGATTTTTTTTAATACTTAATGTGAAACAATTAAAATGAAATATTCCTTTAAATATCATACCTGGGGGGTGTCTATAGTATGCCTGTAAAGTTGCGTCCTGGGTCCTGAGCTCGCTCCTGCTCAAGAAAGAAAAAAATGGAGAGTGCAGTAATATCATCCCTAGGGGTTGCGTTTATCCCAGAGCAAATGCCCGTTCAGAAGTTCCCAGGAATTGCCAGGAGCCACACGTATCCATGAATGGAATTCATTCTAGGGATTAATACTCAGTATTGCCCGCATCCCCTAACCCTGGACAGGATCCCCCAAAATAAATAAAAAAGCAGGCTTAGCTATATTGCTATGAGTAGTCTCAAACCTCACAAATAGAGAAAATAAAATAGGGGAAATTTCCTCACAGATCACTAAACCAAGCATCAACCTTTTGACATATATTTGCCTGCGCACCCACAGAGGTCCCAGGAGAGGAGCAAATGGCTCACAAAAGGAGGCACAGACAAGACCGAGCCCAGGCATTCTCTATGGGCCATTCCTGATCCTAAGTTGTCCATGGTGGCGCCAAATCATATACAAAAAAATATATAGAACTGGGACTTTAAAGGTGCAATAGATCACACATAAATTATATTAAAAAAATGTCATTTTATTTTAGAAAATAGTAAAAACATATCAATAAAAAAGAGTTTAAATTCAATATAACAATACAGTTTCAAGTAGTGCAACTGAGGAATTTGTTTCTCAACATGTTTCACCACATGCCGTGGCTTCTTCAGGGGAATGGTATTTATCAGGCACTAAAGAGAATAGTACATGAAAATTACAAAATGAACAAAGATACATATGAAACAAACAGCAAGTCAATCAAAATACAAATATTAGATAATACCACACATCTAATCTGCCAATTCAATACTGTAGCCAAAAAATATATATGGAAAGAAAAAAATATATTAACCTGTATATGGATCTTTTTAAAAAAAATTTAATAAAATTGAATGAAAACTCTGATATTTGATCACAAAAATTGAGAGGCGGGCCCAACCAATGGATCATCTTGATGACCATAGAGAGTAAATAAGATCGCGTTTTTAACTGATGGCAAAAGGACCTAAGGCAGGGATGGAGGAACAAATGAATGATTTTTATTATCATTATTTTTATTTTTATTTTTGAAAAAAAAAATATATAAATATAAAGCATATAATAGATATACTAAGTTTTACCTGTGATGAAAAAACAAACATCAAGCCTCCAATCCAAGCTAATTTCTCTGCATTGGTCAATGTCACCCCCAAAGGGGAAGACAAAAAACCTAGGAGAGAAGAGGATTGAAATCAAACAAAAATCTAGACCAGAAAATGGCCCCTAAAAAATCCCAAGATTTTCCCAAGATGGCATTAAATACGAGGACAGGGTTGTGTGTAGACAGAATAATAATGACGTCCTCCTCCACTCAGCCTGGCCCTCAATCTGAACCACCACCAGACTGCTTAAATACCCTCCCCCTCTCCAAATTGGCGCCAAAAAATAGGGGACGGGCGGATGCTGCAGAGGCGTCTCCCTTAGGTAGTCGCACCGGAAGTGACACTTCACACTAAAACAGGAAGAGAAATACATCAATCAGATCAGCACCATCAGTGGTGCAAGGCACACAGGAAGTGACACCAGGTGGCGTACCGAAAGTGATGAGCATCACCTCTGGAGACTGTAAGCAGTAAAGTAAAAGTCAATAGAGGCCAAAAAGGCATAGTAAAAAATACAAAAAAAAATTGTGAGAAGTGTGGACGGATTAGATGGAAAAGCAGCTACAGCCAATTATATGGACCAAGCCAAAATAATGGCTAAAAGGAGACACAATGGCGCCAACTAGTGGAAACAAAAGTACCACAAAAGTTGGTAATAGCAGTGATATGTACCTTTTAATTATGCTCCTTTTTTGTCCTGTTCAATAGTTGCGAGCGATACTAGTCTGTCCCAGCATGGTGTCGGCATCCAGACTTCAGCCACCCTCTACTCTGGTGAGATACACAAGTGCAAGCAGGGCAGATGCAACACAGGCAGAACAAACACGTCTGCAACCAACCAGACACCGATACGCCAGCTGCCACCAAGTGTCCAAAGACCAAGAGCTCTGGCAAGTGTGAGGCGGAGGTAAGCCTGAGCAGCTGACACTGGGCTGCTGACAGTTAGAGAGTGCCAGGCAATCCAAATACACTGGCAAAGCTAAATGGTAGGCTTAAAGTAAAACTAAACTTTTTTTTTATTTTGGATAGACTAAGGGAGGGTTATAACTTCTGTCAGATTTTTTTTCCCTTCACTTCCTGTCCCATAGCCAAACGGGAAGTGAGAGGAAATTAAGGAAATTTCTTGGGGACCAACAGGTTACCAGAACCAGTGGGTGAATCTCCCTAATGGAAGCACAGACAGCAATAAAAATGGACAGGGGTTCTAATCCCTCTCCACTCTATCCAAAACAAAAAAAAGTTTTGCCTTTAGTTATACTTTAATGTCTGGGTCAGGCGGGGTTCTCAGCAATGCTGGTCCAACTGTGGATAACAGGCAGGTGTCTGTAGACAGCAGCTAACTCTGCTGGCTACTGAAGGGCTGAGGTCCAGAGGTATAGAGGCAAAATCGGGGTTATAGTGGCATGGAAATGTGGTTATTTAGCCACTTAGTTCATGCTGCAGGCTGGGTTTGAGCAGGAGCGGAAGCTGGAGCTCACACCAGGAGCGTCCTCACATGGCCATCGGCAGGACCCTCCCCTCACAGTGCTTAGCTGTATATTGTTCCTTTACAGAGGCTACTTGTAGGGAAACCTCTGCCTTGGCTGTGGAAAGGCTGCCATCTACTGGCCTAATATTTTATTAAATCTTTGTTGTTAATAAATTTACTACACTTAGTCAATGGTGCTTTTGTGTTTCTCTCTCTTTTCTGTGCTTTTACATATTCTGTAAGGTGTACAAAAGTTTCTATTTTATTTACCATAGTATATCTGAAGCAATTGTAAGGCACAGCCAGCTAAAGTTTATGATTTTGCATAATCCTCAAAAATATGGAGGTCCAGCACTATTATGTTTGCAAAACATTATGTAGCAGCACAACTGACATTTAGCAAAAGAATCAAATTTATATCTTAGGAGTTTTTTTACTAGGGATAGTCCCGATGTTCGAGTCAAACGTAAGTATGTAGCGTGAGAATGTGGAGATTGAGAGAACTTGAGCGAGATTAGGCAGGTTATTTAGCGGTGTGCAGGCATATATATACAGTGCAGTCAGTGTAGAGTATATATGCAGTGGGCAGTGTATTTTAATATATATACTCAAAAGTGAGTACACCCCTCACATTTTTGTAAATATTTTATTATATCTTTTCATGTGACAACACTGAAGAAATGACACTTTGCTACAATGTAAAGTAGTGAGTGTACAGCTTGTATAACAGGGCAAATTTGCTGTCCCCTCAAAATAAATCAACACACAGTCATTAATGTCTAAACTGCTGGCAACAAAAATGAGTACACCCCTAAGTGAAAATGTCCAAATTGGGCCCAAAGTGTCAATATTTTGTGTGACCACCATTGTTTTCCAGCACTGTCTTAACCCTCATGTGCATGGAGTTCACCAGAGCTTCACAGGTTGCCACTGGAGTCCTCTTCCACTCCTCCATGATGACATCATGGAGCTGGTGGATGTTAGAGACTTTGTGCTCCTCCACCTTCCCTTGAGGATGCCCCACATATGCTCAATAGGGTTTAGGTTTGAAGACATGCTTGGCCAGTCCATCACCTTTACCCTCAGCTTATTTAGCAAGGCAGCGGTCATCTTGGAGGTGTGTTTGGGGTTGTTATCATGTTGGAATATTGCCCTGAGGCCCAGTTTCCGAAGGGAGGGGATCATGCTCTGCTTCAGTATGTCACAGTATATGTTGGCATTCATGGTTCCCTCGATGAACTGTAGCTCCCCAGTGCAGCCCCAGACCATGATACTCCCACCACCATGCTTGACTGTAAGCAAGACACACCTGTCCTTGTACTCCTCACCTGGTTTCTGCCACACACACTTGACACCATCTGAACCAAATAAGTTTATCTTGGTCTGATCAGACCACAGCACATGGTTCCAGTAATCTATGTCCTTATCAGCAAACTGTTTGCAGGCATTCTTGTGCATCATCCTTAGAATAGGCTTCCTTCTGGGAGGACAGCCATGCAGACCAATTGATGTAGTGTGTGACGTATGGTCTGAGCACTGACAGGCTGACCCCCCACCCCTTCAACCTCTGCAGCAATGCTGGCAGCACTCATACGTCTCTTTCTCAAAGACAACCTCTGGATTTGACGCTGAGCACATGCACTGAACTTCTTTGATTGACCATGACAAGGCCTGTTCTGAGTGGAACCTGTCCTGTTAAACTGCTGTATGGTCTTTGCCACCATGCTGCAGTTCAGTTTCAGGGTCTTGGCAATCTTCTTATAGCCTAGGCCATCTTTAGGTAGAGCAACAATTCTTTTTTTCAGATATTTAGAGAGTTCTTTGCCATGAAGTGCTATGTTGAACTTCCAGTGACCAGTATGAGAGAGTGAGGGTGATAACACGAAATTTAACACACCTGTTCCCCATTCACACCTAAGACCTTGTAACACTAACGTGTCACATGACACCGGGGAGGGAACATAGCTAATTTGTCCCAATTTGGACATTTTCACTTAGAGGTGTACTCACTTTTGTTGCCAGTGGTTTAGACATTAATGGCTGTGTGTTGAGTTATTTTGAGGGGACAGCAAATTTATACTGTTATGCAAGCTGTACACTCACTACTTTACATTGTAGCAAAGTGTCATTTCTTCAGTGTTGTCACATGAAAAAATATAATAAAATATTTACAAAAATGTGAGAGGTGTAATCACTTTTGTGAGATACTGTGTATATATATATATATATATATATATATATATATATATATATATATATATATATATATATATATATATATATATATATATATATATACAGTGTAATATATATATTCCCAGCATAGGAAAAAAAAGATTCAGTCTCAAGGAATGTAAGAGGACACAGTGCCACACAATGAGATTGGAGGAGAAGCAGTTTAACCTTAAACTGCTCAGGTGGGTTTTCACTGTCAGGGCAATAAGGATGTAGTACTCTCCTTCACAATTGGTGGTGGCTGTGGAAGTATTGATATTTTTAAGAGACTTTTGGATGTGCATCATAAAGAGCACAACATACAGGAATATGGGAAATAATTATAGACACTGACACACTTGTACCTACACAGGTTAAACTGAATGGACTACTGTCTTTATTGAACCTTACCTACTGTGAAACTATAAGTCTTTTTGAGTATGTCTCTACCAGCTTTGCACATCTAGAGAGTGACATTTTTGCCCATTTTTCTTTGCAAAATAGCTCAAGCTCTGTCAGACTGGATGGATAGAATCTGTGAACAGCAATTTTCAAGTCTTGCCACAGATTTTCAATTGGATTTAGGTCTGGACTTTGACTGGGCCATTCTAACACATTGATATGCTCTGATTTAAACCATTCCATTGTAGCTCTGGCTGTATGTTTAGGGTCACTGTCCTGCTGGAAGGTGAACCTCCACTTTAGTCTCAAGTCTTTTGTAGGCTCTAACAGGTTTTTTTCTAAGATTGCCCTGTATTTGCCTCCATCCATCTTCCCATCATCTCTGACCAGCTTCCCTGTCCCTGCTGAAGAAAACAATCCCCACAACATGATGTTGCCACCACCATGTTTCTCTGTAGGGATGATGTGTTCAGGGTGATGTGCAGTGTTAGTTTTCAGCCACACATAGCGTTTTGCTTTTAGGCCAAAAAGTTCAATTTTGGTCTCATCTGACCAGAACACCTTCTTTCACATGTTTGCTATGTCCCCCACATGACTTCTCACAATTTGAAAATGGGACTTCTTATGGCTTTCTTTCAACAATGGCTTTCTTCTTGCCACTCTTCCATAAAGACCATATTTGTGGAGTGCACGACTAATAGTTGTCCTGGGGACAGATTCTCCAACCTGAGCTGTGGATCTTTGCAGCTCCTCCAGAGTTACCATGGGCCTCTTGGCTGCTTCTCTGATCAATGCTCTCCTTGCCCGGCCTGTCAGTTTAGGTGAACGGCCATGCCTTGGTAGGTTTGCAGTTGTGCCATACTCTTTAAATATTCGGATGATGGATGGTACAGTGCTCTGTGAGATGTTCAAAGCTTGTTTTTTTTTCATAACCAATCCCTGCTTTAAACTTCTCCACAACTTTATCCCTGACCAGTCTTGTGTGTTCCTTGGCCTTTGTGATGCTGTTTGTTCACTAAGGTTCTCTAACAAACCTCTGAGGGCTTCACAGGACATATACTGAAATTACCGTATTTATCGGCGTATAACACACACCGGCGTATAACACGCACCCCAATTTAGGAGGGAATCTTAAGGAAAAAAAAACTTTTAGGAGGGAAGTTGAAGGGAAAAAAAACTTACATTTAAACGCCCATCATTGCAGCCTTCTCAGTGCAGCCATGTCAGTGCAGCCTTGTCAGTGCAGCCTTGTCAGTGCAGCCATGTCAGTGCAGCCATGTCAGTGCAGCCTTCCCCAGTGCAGCCTTCCCCAGTGCAGCCTTGTCAGTGCAGACTTCCCCAGTGCAGCCTTGTCAGTGCAGACTTCCCCAGTGCAGCCTTGTCAGTGCAGCCTTGTCAGTGCAGCCATGTCAGTGCAGCCTTCCCCAGTGCAGCCTTCCCCAGTGCAGCCTTGTCAGTTCAGACTTCCCCAGTGCAGCCTTGTCAGTGCAGACTTCCCCAGTGCAGACTTCCCCAGTGCAGACTTCCCCAGTGCAGCCTTGTCAGTGCAGACTTCCCCAGTGCAGCCTTGTCAGTGCAGACTTCCCCAGTGCAGCCTTGTCAGTGCAGCCTTGTCAGTGCAGCCATGTCAGTGCAGCCTTCCCCAGTGCAGCCTTCCCCAGTGCAGCCTTGTCAGTTCAGACTTCCCCAGTGCAGCCTTGTCAGTGCAGACTTCCCCAGTGCAGACTTCCCCAGTGCAGACTTCCCCAGTGCAGCCTTGTCAGTGCAGACTTCCCCAGTGCAGACTTCCCCAGTGCAGCCTTGTCAGTGCAGCTTTCCCCAGTGCAGACTTCCCCAGTGCAGCTTTCCCCAGTGCAGCTTTCCCCAGTGCAGCTTTCCCCAGTGCAGCCTTCCCCAGTGCAGCCTTCCCCAGTGATCCCAGCCATTCTGGGCTTCAAAATCGACGATCGCGATTTGAAAATGGCGCCGCCGGCGCCGAAATACACAGAGCCGGTCCTCGGCTCTTTCCGGCGGCTGTCGTTCACTTTCGGCTCCACTCGTAGTCCCGAGCGGAGCAATCCGATCCTAGCCGAGTAGGTTCGGATAGCTCCGCTCGGGACTACGAGTGGAGCCGAAAATGAACGACAGCCGCCGGAAAGAGCCGAGGACCGGCTCTGTGTATTTCGGCGCCGGTGGCGCCATTTTCAAATCGCGGTCGGCGATTTTGAAAATGTGACAGGTCGGGATCGCAGGGGATCCGCGTATAACACGCACCTGCGATTTTCCCCTGGTTTTAAGGGGAAAAAAGTGCGTGTTATACGCCGATAAATACGGTAAATTACACACAGTAAGAGCTCTAGTTACTAATTAGGTGACTTCCGAAGTCAATTGGTTCCATTAGATTTTAGATAAGGATATCAGAGTAAAGGGGGCTGAATAAAAATGCACACCACACTTTTCAGATATTTATTTGTAAAAAAAAAAAATTGAGAACCATTTATCATTTTCCTTCCACTTTACAGTCATGTGCCACTTTGTGTTGGTTTATCACATAAAATCCCAATAAAATACATTTACAATCTTGGTTGTAACATGACATAATGTGGAAAATTTCAAGGGGTATGAATACTTTTTCAAGGCACTGTAACAAGATACAACTTGAATAACTACAGACGACATAACATAACTGGAGCTATACAAATACAACTATGAATGGTCAAAAATTCATAAATCAGTGGTACTCTAAACATACTAACCACCATTAAGCGAGCTACACAGTAATGTGCCTTGCTATTGTAAAAAATAGGGATGAGCCAAACACCAGAACATATGAACAGTCAAAAAGTTCTAGCAAACATGCAAACCCTATTAACCACTAGCCGCCCGCCCACTGTCATATGACGGTGGGACGAGGCAGCTCTCGTTCTGGCCGGACGTCATATGACGTGATCGCCTTCCCGAGCCACTAGGGGGCACAGGCGTGCCGCCGCGTCACTGGGGACCTGATGCACATGCCCGGCAGCCGCGATGTCTGCCGGGCACCCACGATTGCCCAGCTGAGCAGGACCATGAATCTGTGTATGTAAACACACAGATCCACATCCTGTCAGAGGAGAGGAGACCGATGGTGTTACCCTTGTACATAGGGACACCGATCGGTCACCTCCCCCAGTCAGTCCCCTCCCCCCACAGTTAGAAACGCCTTCCTAGGACACACATTTAACCCCATGATCACCCCCTAGTGTTAACCCCTTCCCTGCCAGTCACATTTACACAGTAATCAATGCATTTTTATAGCACGGATCGCTGTATAAATGTGAATGGTCCCAAAAATGTGTCAAAAGTGTCCGATATGTCCACCTCAATATCGCAGTCACAATAAAAATCGCAGATCGCCACCATGACTAGTAAAAAAAAAAAAATAATAAAAATGCTATAAATCTATCCCCTATTTTGTAGACGCTATAACTTTTGCGCAAACCAATCAATATACGCTTATTGCAATAAAACAAATTTAGCGTGGGGTCCCCCCCAAAATCCGTGCCAGACCCTTATCCGAGCATGCAGCCTGGAGGTCAGGATAAGCGGGGATGAGCGAGCGCCCCCTCCTCCTGAACCATACCATGCCACATGCCCTCAACATGGGGAGGGTGTTTTGGGGCCCCACCAAAGCACCTTGTCCCCATGTTGATGGGGCAAGAGCCTCTTCCTGACAACCCTGACCATTGGTTGTCGGGGTCTGCGGGCAAGGGGCTTATCAGAATCTGGAAGCCCCCTTAAACACGGGGAACCCAGATCCCATCCCCCACATGTGAATGGGTATTGGGTACATTGTATCCCTACCCATTCACCAAAAAAGGGTCAAAAAGTAAAAACCGCAATAGACAGTTTTTGACAATTAATTTATTAAAAAAAAAGTGTCCCGCGATGTACATCCATCGTCAATAATGCCCAACGGACCCTAAATATAGAAAACAAGAAAAAGAAAAAACTCCACTTCCAGGGGGTGGGCTCCCACCGACTGCACTTTTCCCTTTGACAGCTTTTATACAGGCAAGGGCAGGGACACCCGATGACCCCCACCTTCATCTGACATCACATGACATCAGAAGGGGGCGGGGTGACTTGGTTACATCACCGGGTGGCCCCGTCCTTGCCTATATAACAACTGTCACAAGGTGCTTTCGGGGGGACCCCAAAGCACCATCCCCATGTTGAGGGCATGTGGCCTTGTACAGTTCAGGAGGGGGGGCACTCTCTCACTCTTTTCCTGCGGCCTGCCAGGTTGCATACTCGGATAAGGGTCTGGTATGGATTGGGGGGGGGCTACACTATTTTTTTTAAATTTGGGGCAGGGTTCCCCTTAATTTCCATATTTGCCCTGGTATGGATTTTAGGGGGACCCCCACGCAATTTATAAAAAAAATTTGGTTCGGGTTTCCCCTTAATATTCATACCAGACCCAAAGGGCCTGGTAATGGACTGGGGGGGGACCCATGCTCTTTTTTTCAATTAGTTTTATCTATATTGCCGAGACCCAACAATTCATTACAGCCGCCATCAGTTTTAAATGACAATTTTTTCTTTAGAAATTTCATTTTGCTGAGGTACTGTACTAAACACTGGAAAAATGTGTCACTTTACATACATACTATAGACACCCCCAGGCACGATATTTAAAGAAATATTTAATTTTTATTGAAAAAATATGGAGGATGAAGGCAGGACTTTGTATGAGGCATGTTGGTGAGTGTGTCCACATTAAGGAGAGTGCTGTGGTGAGATGTCTAGGGTGGATCCTGTACATATTAATATTACCCACAGAAAATATTGCAAGATAATGATGGTATAAAGTTTAATAACATAGATTTTAGAACAAAATACAGTCATAAATGGAACATGTTTAAGACCACCATGAAGCATATTAAAAATAGTATGTTTACAGACATAATTCAAATGCTGATTGTACAATTGCAAGAAAAAGTACATAGTACAATAAAATGAGTATGTGGATCAATAGTTGTTAACTCTACGCGTTTCTTGGCTTGAAACCAATCATCAGGAGTCTGATGCAGTGGGCTGCATTAAAACAATAAACGTGTGTTAATGTGGGAACAGAGGTATGGGGAAGATAAGCTACGGGGATGCAAGTTGTTAATATACTCACAGATAATGCATTGGTCGGTAATGACCCATACATTAGAGTGCAATGTTGGTCTGGGTCCACTAAATCTCCCCCGGGGTTGAGGCAGAGAGCCCGCTCCAGGAAACCGTCGGCCACGGCTAACAAAGTGGCCAAAGTACCTTAGGGGTCGCCAGGCGGGGACATGTGACGAGGCCAAGAGAGTAGAAGGAAAACTGTGAAAACAGGGAGATAGGTGAAGTAAGTCGAGTGTGAGGGGTGTGGAGAGAGTGTAGAGGGAAAAACTAGGTATGGAACCAATGTGTGAGTGAGTGTTAGTGTATGAGAAAAGGCCCAAAACAAGAGAGAAGCGTGGAAGTGTATGTGAAATGAAATGTGAGTGCAATAGAGGAGGCCACTGCTGGTGTCAGTGGAGCCATGTGGAGGTGTGCAAAAAGGTTACCTGTGGTAAAAAATGCCGGGCCAGGTAGCATGCCCCAAAGAGAAGACATGGCGAAACCTCGAGGTGCCCGGCCCATGACAGCCTTTAAAAGGCCGCGGGCCAGGGGCGCGCTCCCGCCAGCGTCATGGGCGGACGTAATGACGTGATGGGGGGAGGATAGGGAGGGGCAACCAGGGAGATATTGCTGCCACCTCCCAACCCCGCAGCACCAAGGTCCTGGATGGTGAGCCACTGATGATCCCGCTATGCGGTAGCCATACGGCGTTGCAAGCAGGACGTGGGAAGCATGACGCCGATGCGCCGAGGCCAGGGCCCACCCCGTCAATGGTAGGACGGGTGACGGGTCATGGCCTGGGCGCATCGCAACCCCGGGAGAAAGACCAGATAGATCCCAGCACCAACTGCATCAAGGGAGTGATGAATGAGACGTGTAAACTGTATTGGAAAATAAAGTTTTGAAACAAAAATTAGGATAAAGAAGAGAAAAAAGAGAGAAAAGAGAAAAAGAATGAATGAGCAAGAGATACAAAAGCAAATGATCTCTGCCTTGAATTGAATCAATATTGGCAGAGACAATACCACAATAGACACCAAATCATGCACTGAATAAAATCATTATGCAAGAGGGTATGGAGTGTAACCAGCTTTAGCCCTGAATTGAATCAGTATATTATCTGACTAAAGGGAGAACAAAAGCAAAAAGGCAAAAACAAAAAATGGAAAAATAAAAAACAAAAAATAGCTTTAGCCCTGAATTGAATCAGTATATTGTCTGACTAAAGGGAAAAATAAAAATAAAGATAATAATGAAAAGGCAAAACCATAAAAAAACAAAAAACAGCTTTAGCCCTGAATTAAATCAGTATTTGCCTGACTAAAGGAAAACAACTATAACAAAGATATTTTAGCCCTGAATTAAATCAGTGTTTGTTTGACTAAAAGGAAACAACAGAGACAAAGAAAAAAAAAAACAGAAGAAATATTTTGGTATTATAAGGTATGTTAGTATCTATACAGAGTATTAATGCGACTCTTGTACTGAGATTAGTCAGTGAGCAAGAGGAGGACTGTAGGTCTCTATAAAATAGAAAATACTAGAGAAAAAGAAAGAGGGAAAGCAACAAAACAAAGAATGTAGGGATAGATAGTATGAGAGAATGAAAAATTAATATGGTGGGGAATAGAGATAAGTTGGCATGAAATGATTGAAGAGTAAATTAGGGTTGGTACATGTGGACTTAATGGGTGGATTAATCAGGCCACAGAAAAACGGGTGTCTGCCACCCTGGTATTCGTATAACAGAAAATGGGGTTGTGACCTGTCCACTTACTTGTATCAGAGTGCATCAACATGCCTCCATCCCAATGAATACAGAAAAAATATGGAGGATGAAGGCGGGACTTTGTATGAGGCATGTTGGTGAGTGTGTCCACATTAAGGAGAGTGCTGTGGTGAGATGTCTAGGGTGGATCCTGTACATATTAATATTACCCACAGAAAATGTTGCAAGATAATGATGGTATAAAGTTTAATAACATAGATCTTAGAACAAAATACAGTCATAAATGGAACATGTTTAAGGCCACCATGAAGCATATTAAAAATAGTATGTTTACAGACATAATTGTACAATTGCAAGAAAAAGTACATAGTACAATAAAATGAGTATGTGCATCAATAGTTGTTAACTCTACGCGTTTCTTGGCTTGAAACCACGCTTTACACACAACTTCATGCTACATCATTAAAGATTTCTCTCTCTCACTTTGAACATTCCTGCATACCCATACACAAAACGATCTCGTTTCACAATCATCCATTGTGGTCGGCTAAAACTAGCATCATAGCATAGCATTTTTTTGCTATCCAGCTAATCCCAATTCCATTTGTTCACATACCCTTTGAACATTCTGCTGCAACATATATTTTGAATACATACACACGCAGTGTATTTAAACACATTTGTGATACATTATATCGTTGTTTATGTTACAGCAATTAACAAAATTTACACCACTTTTGTCTATAAATCCTATTTAACTTTTGTCTCCACTTTACATTCCTTGCTCTTTATCATACTCATATTGCCACAACACTCACTTTATATTTTTTTATATATAGCACATACATATTTATATGTAGTACATATATATCATTATGTCTACACTTAATCTACACATATATTTTTATTTATTTATTTTTATTTATTTATTTTTTTATCATTTTGATTTACATTCACATCACATCCCCTTCACGTTTTATCACATATATATTGATAAACACATAAAAAACAACAATATAATAATATATATGTATATATATATATATGTATATATATATATATATATATATATATATATATATATATATATATATATATATATATATATATATATATATATATATATATATTTTTTTTTTTTTTATTTACACACATACGGTTATATAATTACGTTTATTTTTACGTTTTTTCATTCCTACTGACTTAGGTCATTTTTAGTGACTTAAATATCACTTTTTTAGAGTCTCTTTTATTGGAAAACATACTAACTTGTCAGCAGATGCCAAGACTCCACAAAATTGGTTTCCAGCTGTTACCCATTTTTTCATCTAATTATGTGATCACATGATGTCTTTCTTAGGGTATATAAATGTTAGTCATTCCAATAATTGCCAGCTATGAGTAAGCACTCAGTTTCGAGTGTGAAACGCGTCAGCTGATCCTGTACATCCTGCATGATTGTCTTGTACTTTTAATGGTCCTATCTCTACAATAAAGACAAGTTTTCTACTTTATCCAGTGTGCGGCATCCAGATCTTTCTATCCAATACCTTGAATCAGTATATTGTCTGACTAAAGGGAAAAATAAAAATAAAGATAATAATGAAAAGGCAAGACCATAAAAAAAAAAAAAACAGCTTTAGCCCTGAATTAAATCAGTATTTGCCTGACTAAAGGAAAACAACTATAACAAAGATATTTTAGCCCTGAATTAAATCAGTGTTTGACTAAAAGGAAACAACAGAGACAAAGAAAACAGAAGAAATATGTAAACATGTTCCATTTATGACTGTATTTTGTTCTAAGATCTAGACATCTCACCACAGCACTCACCTTTATGTGGACACACTCCCCAACATGCCTCATACAAAGTCCCGCCTTCATCCTCCATATTTTTTCTGTATTCATTGGGATGGAGGCATGTTGATACACTCTGATACAAGTAAGTGGACAGGTCACAACCCCATTTTCTGTTATTTAATTTTTATTGTTTCACTTTAAGCATTAAAAAAATCTGCTCCCGAAAAAATGGCCGTTTAAAAAAAAAAATGTTTGCATTGATACATGTCCCCTGGGGCAGGACCTGGGTCCCCAAACACTTTTTATGACAATAACTTGCATATAAGCCTTTAAAATTAGCACTTTTGATTTTTCATGTTTGTGTCCCATAGACTTTAGCAGTGTTCGTGTGTTCTTCCGAATTTTTTGCCTGTTCGGTATGTTCTGGTTCAAACCGAACCGGGGGGGTGTTCGGCTCATCCCTATCCCCCATGAACTAGCACTAGAAGCGCTTAAATTTCACTTACATCATTATAGCTCATATAGTGTGGAATTAAAAGAGTTTATTGTACTAACTGTTGATTTTTTGCTTAAACAAAATTTTTTCATTTTTGACAATGTCTTTTATTTGCAATGTAAAGGAGCGTCAATGGGAGCTAAGTTCTCTCCCTCTCTAGCAAATCTTTACATGGGATGGTGGGAGGAAATGTTCCTTTTTTCCCCCTAAATCCCTTTAGGGATCACATTAAATGGTATGGCCGTTATATAGATGACCTGCTCCTTCTATGGGAAGGTCCGCCTATTGATATCAAATCTTTTGTTACTTATGCCAATAACAATTCCCTCAATCTTGAGTTTGGTTCTGATCATCATGAAAACAGTATAAATTTTCTAGACATTACTCTAGAGGGTTGTAGTTCCACAAGAATTGTTAATACCAGGACTTACCATTAAATTTGTGCCAGTAATTCTCTTCTCTTGGTGACTAGTTGCCACCCGGCACATACAGTGCGGTCAGTCTCAGTAGGAAAATGTATTAGAGCTAAACGTAATACCTCCACATCGGTCAGTTTTTGTGTCAGTGTAGTGACCTCAAGATTGAAGGCACGTAAATATAAACAAGAGGATATTAATAGAGCTGTAACTATTGCTAGGGATAGAGATAGAGTCTCTCTTTTGAAACAGTCACACAAGAAATGCAACAGAATGGAGGGATCAAATTCTGTTAAACCTGTTACTTTTGTTACAACATATTCATGGGAGTTCAACTTAGTCAAAAACATTACTGTATACTAAAACATCTCCCCATCTTGTCAACTGACAAGGACCTGATATCGGTCATTAAAGCAGGTTGCAGGTTCTCCAGCCGACGAGCCAGCACTCTGGGAGATATTTTTTCTCCCAGTTTGTATCAATCAGAAGGTTCAAAAAGGACATGGCTGAACACCACGGGATCTTATCCCAGTGGAGTCAATACTTGTCGTTTTTGCAGTAAGAATTCCAAAAAAACTAGTGGAGCAAAATCTTGCTCTACTGGCAAAAACTTTGCCATACGTGATTATATCAACTACGGAACTAATAATGTGGTGTATTCAATATAATGTACTTCCTGTAATTTACAGTATGTAGGGTGCACCACGAGATCTCTGGGAACAATAATTATCCAGCACTATCATGGTGCATCCTACTTATCCGATAATATCTAATGTGTCTAAACATTTCAAATACCAACATTCAGCTAATATGTCAACCTTTGTGTTTTATGGGTTAGAAAAGGTTATAAATATGCCCCAGGGCAGAGATTTACAACGCAAGCTTCTCGAATGAGAAGTTTGGTGGATTTTTAGCCTTCATACCAGAATACCAATGGTTATGAATTTTATATATGATGTGGACCTTTTCCTTCGGTAGAAATATGTTTCTGAAAATTTATACCAAAAAACATATATTTGTTCTTATACTACATTAATTCCAAATCCATCATATCTCCCTCTCTTTAGATCCATTTTTATCCAGTATATTTAAAGAAAAATATCACGATATGGGTTGTACCCAGGAACCATACACCCACAGTGGTGTTTCACGTTTATTCCAATTAATGACATCACTTGATTGGTGGGAGTAGACTCCATTATCCTTTTATCTAATGTGTATATATATGTTGTGTCTGTCATTTTTTAATAATGCTTGTATCGAAATGCGTTAGCTGTCATTTTAACTTGGTCATGACCTAATAAAGATCTCAGATGGAATTTCCAGTAGTGCCAACTCTTTTGTTTCATTACTCAGGATACAGTTTTTGGATGTAGGAAGGACATCTTGACCTTTGGAGTGCCTGGATTTGGGTGTGCCATTTTCTAAACCTTCCACAGTGGGCTTCACAGATCAGAGCGGTGTTCCTTTTGTGCTTGCTACACTAAATCCACGGGTCTACCCCTGTCTAGATGGGAGTTCACTTCCTCGAAGAACGTTAACAGGTTGGTCTGGCAAGAACGACCTTTTTGTAAACCCATGCTGATAACTACTTATGATATTTTTTCTTCAGTAAATTTTTGGATATATTCCCTTATCATCCACTCCAATAATTTACCAACAATTGATGTTAGGCTGACTGGCCTGTAGTTTCCAGGGATTTGTCTCTGTCCTTTTTGAATATTGGTACCACATTGGCTTGTCTCCAATCAGCTGGTACAAATCATGTCAGTATGCTGTCCACAAAGATTAGGAACAATGGTCTGGCTATAACCTGACTGAGTTCTCTGAGGACTCTTGGGTGTAAGCCATCTGGTCCTGGGGATTTATTTGTATTAAGTTTATTAAATCTTTCCTTCGCCCCAGCCTCTGTTAGCCACGAGGGTGTGCTCTGTGATGTGTCACTAACAATACTCTCGCAGTCGTTATATCCCTCCTTTTCCTGCATAAAAACTGAGGAGAAGAAGGCATTTAGTACCCGTCCCTGTGTCTTCCCTAACCATCCTCCCATCATAGTCTTTTAAGTGGGCAATGTGCTCACATAAAATACTTGCAGCTGTAATTGCAGCGAAAGAAGGTTCTACAAAGCATTGACCGTTTATCATTTTCCTTCCACTTCACAATTATGTGCCACTATGTGCTGGTCTATCACATAAAATCCCAATAAAATACATTTACATTTTTGGTTGTAACATGACAAAATGTGGAAAATTTCAAGGGGTATGAATACTATTTCAAGGCACTGTATATATTATATGGTTGATATTTTTTGTATGGTATTTACTTATAGGCTCTGTGTGGTCTTGTTTGGGGTCCCTGGGGTTTCCCAGGGGCACAGCCGATGGTCTGGGCACCACTGACTGGGTGCCTGGTCTATTGTTTGGGGAGGGCATGAGATCCACTTGGTGGTAGACATTGCTGTGGAGTGGCTCTCTGTCCTTTGGTCTTATCTTTCTACTAGCCTGTATAGCTGCACTACGGGGAACAGTAAGCAGCTTCTCTTTGGGCACTGAGCCTGCACCGGTTTTCTAGTAAATGTGCAGTTGAGTATTGGACCTGGTGACTCCACACGCCAGTTCAATTGCCAGTGTGTCACATTGGGTTGTATCAGTATAAATAGGAGACAGACCTTGCCTCCTGTTATGTCTGAGGTGCAGGCAGACAAAGTTCTGATGAGACCCTGATGCAATGGTAGGCTGACTGCTTGATGCATTTTTATAAGGCTGGGGGCTCTGTCTCTCTGCTCTATGCTATTACCACTTTAATTCTGAGACTGTTTTTGCTGACGCTTCTTAACTTGATTTTTTCCTTTCTGTTTTTTTTTTTTCTTTTTGATAGGTATTGTTGGAAGTTCTCCCTCATGCTGTATTCTGGATGGTCGCCTATTGATTTCTGTATTTGTTGTGGTCTCGTCCATGTGTCCACCATTGGTTTTCTATCTATCAACTGTATATTTTGATGGGTAGGTATGGTCTTGGGTTTAAACCATATATGGCTCATTATAAGATTTTTAAAAAAAAATTTTTGGTATAGTATTAGATTTGGATATTTTTATTTGCTAATATACAGATACTACCTGTTAAACTCCCTGGGCCTTTTATTGCTCCCACATCCACCACAGGGAAGCTTGGGTCCTCCTCATGGTCTGTGTTTCTGGCTTGGTAGGTGCCCTCGCCCTCGAATAAGTTTCAGGGGCCTCATTGTGGGTCCCAGACCTATTTTTGCTCAGATGTCTTTTTATAATGCCAGTCATTGTTCTTCTTTGATTTTTTTGCTATTTTTTGCAAAACATGTAGAGAAGTCCATATATATATATATATATATATATATATATATATATATATATACCCTTGCACTATGATTGTGAAGACTGTTTAAGCATGCAATTTGTTATATGCTGACATGGGAACTATGTTTTAGCTAAAATTTCAACTTAAATTAAAGATATTAACAACTTACAAACCCATCCACAACTCGGCCCCCAGCTACACTAACCTAGTCTCAAAATACCAAGCAAATCACTCTCTTCATTCCTCCCAAGACCTCCTACTCTCTAGCTTGTCATTGCCTTCCATGCTCACCTCCAGGATTTCTCCAGAGCCTCTCCCATCCTCTGGAACTCCCCACCCTCATCTGTCAGACTATCTAGTATTCTCTTCACTTTCAGACGATCCCTGAAAACTCATCTCCTCAGAGAGGCCTATCTGGCTCCCACCTAACAACTGTACATTTATTTTCTCCATCAGCCCAACCCCCACAGCAGTGGCGGCCCATACACTAGGGGTGCAAGGACATCCCTATAAGAGAAAGAGGCTCTAATATGCTTCAAATAAGGGTGGTCTCAGGGTGCAAAGCACTGCACTCTGAGCCCACTCAATTGTGTTACAATAGCGAATGTTCATTCACTATTGTAACACTGAATCTCCTACCGGCCAATCAGGAAGTGGGTCATGAGACCCATCACCCGATTGGCCGAAAGGAGATCTGATCAAATTGGCCAGCAGGAGACACATGGTGCACAAAGGAGAGGAGGGAGAAGATGCACGCAGGAAAACCAAGCAGCAAACAAGCAGCCCGCAGCCCGATGAGAAGCCGCCGCCGCCTGCCCCCATGCTGCCCACCATGCTGCCCGCCACGCTGCCCAGGAGATGAGGTAAGTGCGGGGCCCCGACTGACTCCCCGACCGGGGGGAGTTGCCGCCTGTGATGGGGTTGTGGTGGGTGAATCGTTTACTGCCCCCCTCCAAAAAAAACCCCAGCTGCCACTGCCCCACAGTTATTACCTTTTGTATATCTTGACCCTCCCTCTTAGATTGTAAGCTCTAACGAGTACTCTGAGGGTACTCTGATTCCTACTAGGTCAAACTGTACTGTAATTTTATTGTCTGCCCGTATGTTGTAAATTTGTCGGCGCTATATAAATCCTGTATAATAATAAATTGGGAGCACTGTTAATGATTTTATGAATTATCTAATGATTAATTGTTGGATCTATTTTAAATAAATAATTAGCAAAAAAAAAACAGGGACTTTGTGACTTCTGTAGTGGGGTTCATTCATTTCCCAGCAGCCAGCAACAATAGGGGAATAATTCCTGGGACCTTGAGGCAGCAGAAGGACACCCGATAATAGAACTACACCATTCAAGCCTGGAAACCAGTTCACCAGCTGGTGTTTAAGCTCCTGACAAGCTTTTAAAATAAGTGTGTGTGTAGGGCAGTTGGCAGTCTCTTGAGGTGATGGAGTAAAAATGTTGAAGCTCTAACACTGTACTTTACATTTAAGTATATTCCTAATAATTTTCCATTGAATCTAATACTTCATAATAACATCTGAAACTATTTTTATCAACATAATATAATGCAAAAACATTGAAACTGAAGACTTAAGCCTAAAATTGGATAATGTTTAATGATAAATATATCTATTATTATTAAAGACAAATTCCAGCTACATGAACCTAAAATGCACATTGTATTATAAATGATTCAGTTTTAGATTTGCTCTGCTTAGAGTTAGTCATTTTAATATTATACATTACCTCACTGACCAATGAAGCCAAGCTCAGTTACTGTAGAGAAAAGGATTAAGCAGTGACAGTCAATTAGTACTTCAAAGGATAGTTGACTTTCTGTTTTATACACACAGCGCATGGGATAAAAGCTAGTAGTTTGATGTTGTGTAATCTCTGTTGCTTCAGTAATGATCAGGACAGCATGATATTATATGGTTTCGCGGAAGTTAAAAGCATCCCGCACTGGCTGCTACCGAAATGAACGCATTAGCAGAAACAATGAGATTGTGTAACTTGTACACACTAGCTATTTAAATGTATTTCAAAACTGGAGTGACTCTCATGGACCCTGTCTGTTCAAGTCAAAATTGTTAGTAATCTCTGTGAAATGCTAAATAAACCCCACACTGTCAGGTCACATTATTTCCACAATAATTATTCTATTTTTGATTAATTAAGATGTCTTCTTGGCCCTGTAAAGTCTACATCCATGTGCTTTTATTTTAGTGCTTAGTGAATAGGGTATTTTTGGATTTCTGAAGAAAATACATTACTAAATAAATGATCATCCCATTTATTATTAATAGTAGACCATGGATCAAGCACCTACTGACAATTCGATTATTATTTATCAAACTATCTGAAAGAAAAATGTCTGTTTTGCAAACATGCAATGAAAGAAGGACAGCTGGAATCGTATTGGTTAGCAAGGTAGTTTTTAGCTCAGATAAGTTAATGTACTATATTTACCATTTGTAAAGTGACAAGTTTCAGCATGTCAGGTGTCGAGACACAGAATACATATATACTTGTTCTAGGTTAAACCCAAACTGGAACCACACCACGTTGCATGCTAGCCAGGCACAAGCTAAATATGAATCCACCACAATTCCCCCCAAAAATAAATCAGTCACACTGTTCATGTAAAACATTTTTATCGTGTATCAAATGACAGCTCCCATATTTTTTCCAGACAGAGTCCTTCAATAAAAATAAATGTATTAAAATTGAACTAGTATCAGATATATTTTAACTTATGTGCAGGCATGTAACATGTACAGGTGTTTATTACTTCTCACATACACTATATTACCAAAAGTATTGAGACGCCAGCCTTTACACGCACATAAACTTTAATGGCATCCCAGTTTTAGTTCGTAGGATTCAATATTTAGTTGGTCCATCCTTTGCAGCTATAAAAGCTTCAACTCTTCTGCAAAGGCTGTCCACAAGGTTTAGGAGTGTGTCTGTGGGAATGTTTCGACCATTCTTCCAGAAGCGCATTTGTGAGGTCAGAGACTGATGTGGACGAGAAGGCCTGGCTCATAGTCTCGTCTCCAATTCATCCTAAAGGTGTTCTATCGGATTGAGGTCAGAACTCTGTGCTGGCCAGTCAAGTTCCTCCACCACAAACACGCTCATCCATATCTTTGTTTGTGCACTGGTGCGTAGTCATTTTGGAACACTAAGGGGGTATCCCCAAACTGTTCCCACAAAGTTGGGAGCATGAAATTGTCCAAAATGTCTTGGTATGCTGACACCTTAAGCGTTCCCTTCATTGGAACTAAGGGGCCAAGCTCAACCCCTGAAAAACAACCCTAGACCATAATCCCCCCTCCACCAAATGATTTGGACCAGTGCACAAAGCAAGGTCCATAAAGACATGGATGAGTGAATTTGGGGTGGAGGAACTTGACCGGCCTGCAAAGAGTCCTGACCTAAGGGTGGGCCAATTCACTATTGACCCATACGGACTAAAACTGGGATGCCATTAAAGTTCATGTGAAGGCAGGTGTCCCAATACGTTTGGTAATAAAGTGTAGATTACAATACTTCTTCTGACAATGACTTCATCTTATTTTCTCTTCTGGAGGACAGCACCACTTTTGTTCAGACGTTACCCATAGCCAATATCTGGACTGAGGTGTTGTTCTGGAGTTCATAATCCTGGTGTCTGTGTAGTTCTTGATTGTGTTAACATTTGTAAGCCATCTTGTGGCTTACTATAAAGTTATGAAGCTGTAGTCTGATGGTTGATGGTGGGGGGGCGGCTGAGGAAATGAGCTACTGCAATATACAAATTATTCTCATCCTAGTCACTTGACTGGAGTTCAAGGACTGCTTTCACTACTCTTTTACTGATAAAAAAGTGATAACTAAAAGGGCCACTGTAATGTGTTTTACATTTTAAAGCAGAACCAACCTGTATCAGTGCACCACAAACTAAAAATGCTATTTCATTAATTTCCATTAATTTCCACTAGAGAGTTTAGTTGTGCTTGAACGGAAATATTATAAAACGTACAAATATAGTATATACAGTATATTGTTTGTAATAATAGATGCACATGGAGTCATCCATATTTGCTTGTTACTGTAGTGTGGCACTGTGGATGTGCATATAGAATAAGCACACTTACCCTTCTCTCAACCCCTATCTCTTTTCCCAGAATTGTTTTAATAGATAACACTTGTAAATTTTCTTCATCAACATCTTGCCTTGTGTGATACAGCCTCTCTCTCAAAATGTTTTGACTTCTGTATTGTGCTGTCCATGTATACACACTGTGGATTGCATTGACATCAATAGAAACCAGGTCAATGTTAGGCTGCATTCACACTACAGCATTTTGACAGCGCCAATGTGTGAATGACAAATCGTAAGACTCACATTTGAGATGCTATTCATTTGAATGACACCTCAAATCGCGGGTCTGTCGCGATTGTCATGCGATAATTCGCGCTGCAGTCACGGCAATCCACATCACGGGAAGCATATCACCCAAAAAAATTTCAGGAGCTACTTTGAGACTGTAATGGAAATTTGTAAGTTCTGTATATAATTGTATTGTATTTTGTATGTATTGCACTCTGCCCTCACTGTGCACACGGCACTAATAATGTTTTCAGTAAATGTTTACATTCTTTCGAGTCCTGATTAGAATTAGCCTGCCTATGTAACGCCCCTTGTTACCATAAATGTACAATTGTAATATTAATGTGATATCTAAGTAATCATGTGCATAAAAACCTTCAATTGCGTCATAATAAAGCAGAACAGTAATTTGGAAAGATGCTGAGCGTATCTTTTGTGTCTGTTCCCTACTGCAGTAGTTATTATTAATTTGGAACCACTAATCAATATGAGGATAGGGGTTGCCTATCATCAATTTAACCGAGTCAGCGTGGCGAGCTTTGCCTTAGGAGGGGATTCCAGGTGACCCTGAGTATCCGAAACGAGGAGCTTGAGACGATCCAGGAATTTCTGATAATCAGCCGGCTGAGGTAAGCCTTTTGCTTACATTTGAGTTATCAGACTTCCTTGATCGGTAAGGCATTTTTGGGACAAAGGGTACCTATTTTACTCCCCTTAATCGAACTGTATTGATTGGTGGTTATATGTTATGTTGTCCCTGTCTATTGTCCATTGGAGTGTTATAGATAAGAAAGGGAAGAATAGTGCTGTTCACAGGTATATGTAGTACATCTGCTAGATAAAGTAGTTTAGAGGCAAGAGGGTATAGGCACACGTAGAGAAGAGAGAGAAGACTGGCCAGTCATTATGGGCATTGAATTAAGTAAGGGAATGAAGGGTAAGAGACCCTCAAAAATGCCCAGCGCAAGAGGAGCGCTATATATGAACCGAAGGTGTGGTTCCGCCTATACTGAGCCCCTAGATTAATGGTTAAAGTTGACAGTGATCCACATTGGGTAACTGGGTTACCAAGGTCCACAGGGACTAAGAATCATGCAGAGTAAACAGCTAGAGAAACAGCTATCTATGTGAGCAGGATGGATCAAGGGTGACATTAGAACTAGACAGAAGGGGACATTTTCATGTTAAGTTGTGGGATGAATTTGGGATCAGGCACTACAACTAGTAAAAGTCAGAAACAGAGAAATGAGAGGTAAAACAGAATACTTTATATGTTGTCAGAGAGGGAAGATGGGATGAGCACTGTGGCTCCCCATCTGATCATAGAATCATAGAAGCTAGATATAAAAGTTATTTAAACAAAATAAGAAAAGCAGAATTTAGGCAGGGAAATATTAAAGAGTTAAAAGAAAGTGAGAGAATGATATGCACATGTTGTGTACAAATGGGAAAAATGTAAGCGATTTTAGAGAGATATTGGTGTGTGTGCGAATGCTGGGACCTTTAGTTCTATTGCTTGTGTGTGTCATGTACGCAGATGTGACCCCCTCCTTTGTGCTCTCATGAACGAAATGTGGCTGGGATGCGAGGTTAGTGATAAGCTGGAAGGACACCATTGCCAATTTCAGTTTTTTAGACAAAACATTTATAACAAAATGTGCCGGGTTAACGAATCTAATGGTAAACAATGTGATCACAATTATTTTGAATCTGTTTTCCAAACATGGTAAAATGAAGGTTACATTTAACCGTGTATTACACAAATTGAATATCCTTTGATAGTGGAAACAGTGCATTTAAAAAAGGGAAATTAAGTAAAATTAAGTAATAATGAGTATTAATTTCTAATATGAGTTTAACAATTACGGTATATAGATATAATGAAACTGGTTTAGACAACCTTTGGTTGGAAATGAAATCCAGGTTATTGGGGAAATTTGTAAAAATGGGATTAGTTTAGATTAAGATAACAATTTTGTAATTTTACATTTATACAATAAGCCCTTATTGAGAGAAAAAAAGATTAAGATGAGGTTGTTATTTTGAATAAAGCTGCCATAATATTTAACAAAGCCAAGATGGATGGGATACATAAGAAGTTTTTCTACAAAAATGATATTGTAAGGTTTTTGATGAAAACTTGATGTGCGGTCCATGATGTAAGAGTAATAATAAATAAAATTTAAATATAACAGACCCATCACATCAAGTCCACACACCCTGTTAGGATAGATGCCACCTGCAGCCAGTTGTTTTATAGTTTTTGATGCTTTCTGGTCCATCATACAGATTGGTCCTTTTGTTTTTATTTATTTTTATTTTTGAAATCCAAAGCAGAATGTGTGGATTGTGAAATGATGTGCCCCTTTTTCTTGTAAGTACAGTGGTATAAGCAGAAGAATAGTTTTGGATTTATGGACATCTCTGCATGACCGCAGGGTATTGTTATCATTTATTATAATATTGCCAGGAAAAAGTTGTCTTTTGAAACATGAAACTGGAGTTCTTACACAAATAGTGTGATAGAAAACAAGACATTGTAATATATTTATGCAAGCTGGACCCAGTAATGAAGGGTTCACCCCGATATATCAGAGCTGTGCTATTAGACAAAGTTAGATATTGTTTTGGTCAATGGTCCGACATTCTGTGCAGCAAATTTACAGCTAACTAAATGTTTGTCTAATGAAAGGTTTAAAATATGAGTTTGTTTATGTACAAATCTAACAATGAAAAATGCGTACATTTATTCAAAAGAAAGGAAAAGACACATGTGTTAAATTGATGGTGTAGGAATCAGCTGCTGTGAGCCCAGTGCGGGACACACTCCCAGAAGACCCAGATATTTAATTTTTTGTAGATTTGAGTATGCAGTTTATCACCCAGAAGGATACTCTGTATTCAAAGTAATTGGATCCTTTTTGCCCAGCTCAAGAAGCAGAGCTCCATGTTTTAGCAAAGCCTGTGAGCTATAAAAAGAGTGTATATTTATATAGATAGTCGAGATATAGAGTGCTTTTGGTTCCATTTGAAGGGCCAGAAGTTTGTTTTTACTTCGGCAGGTAAACCAATAAAGCATGCCAAGTTAATTTGATTGGCTGTTTTCAGCCTTCCAGCTTCTTGCTGAGGTAGCCATATTAACTTTCACACATGGAAGCAGACCAGGCGACTAAGGATGCTGCATTTACAGCCCCGGACACTTGATGGGTCTGTGCAACTCACAGATTCCACCCTAGTTCTGGCCCAGTATAGCTGGGATTAATAATTCAACTTTAAGGACCCCAGAACGAGAAGAACAAGTGGTCCACAGGGGGCAACTTCTTATGAAACAGGACTTTGGAAAAGGTGATCATTTATGTCTGCCAGCCACTCTTTTCCCTCCAGCTTGACACATGGACTGTGTCATCAGTCACAAGCAGTTATGGCTGCCTTAGTAAATAAGCATGGGATAGAGCCAGGGTTCACCACAGTTGTTTTTATAACATACCACTTCTTGTTTTACCTGTTACCAAAGGTGTTACCAAAAGCTGAACATCCCTTCCAGACATTACAAAAAAGATATATCCAGATGTCTAAGTTAGGATCTTACAAGTATGCATTTTGTCTGTATGGACATGTTTCTTGGATGTCCAGTGGCAAATGCTACTGCAAAGGCCACAGTAAAAAGTGTTATCAGAAGTAGTTTGTAAGTACATAGTGCAGAAAGTACAGAGAGTAACAGAGGAAATAATTTTTATAGGAGAGTCCTTACTAGAAGTTTTGAGGTTTTATTTTTACACCCCCTACTGTCTACAATATAGCGGACAAAGTAAAGTAAGAAACTAGAAAACTTTTGCCTGAATGTTTTCTTAAATTTTATCAGGCCTCTAAGGGGGATATTGGACTCTCTCCCTATGAGATTTGGTTTGGGAGTGTGTTACTCACTTGCTTATATTTTGTCTCAGCAGCTGAAGTCCTCCATTCGGATCTCATGGAGAATGCTGATGATCTTTTAAGGTTTTTTACAAACTCATTTATGTGTTTTCTCCCTAATTCCAGATCCTAAAAGTTTGGAAGGATCTAAAACTAAAGCCAGGTGACTTTTGGATTGTTAAGAGACATTTATATATAAGGAAATGTTTGGAGACTCAATACAGCGTCTATTTCATGTACAGTTTTTGCAAAACTTGAAGGAAAAGTCACCTGGATCCACACCAGACACTGCAAAAATGACTAAATTAAAGAAATCTCTGTGTTTGATTTGTTTCCCTCTTGTGATCACAGTCTAGGGTACTTTTTGATTCAATTACTTTAATTGTAAGGGATATATATATATTTGAAAAATAGTTTAGCCATGTTGAAGTCATATTTGTCTTTTGTATGTCTTCCATTATATGTAGAATTGTCTGTGTTTACATATGCTGATAAGTCAGCATGTCCACAATTCAGCTAGAAGGCCATTCTGGCCACAGGAGTGTACAGCCAGTACTCTGTAAATATGTCTTATCAATCATTTGTTTTTCACAATGAAAAGTCATTTTGTAATGAAAAAGTTGCTCAGCTATTATTTTCTCCACAATGGAGTTTTTTGCCTCTTTGGCCAGGACTACCTCCACCTAAGAGTGTGGAGGTTCCAGGTTAAAAGTGATAGCAGGTATGGTTAGTGATCAAAATATTGATCAAAAGAGGGGAGACTGTAATGGAAATTTGTAAGTTCTGTATATAATTGTATTGTATTTTGTATGTATTGCACTCTGCCCTCACTGTGCACACGGCACTAATAATGTTTTCAGTAAATGTTTACATTCTTTCGAGTCCTGATTAGAATTAGCCTGCCTATGTAACGCCCCTTGTTACCATAATGTAACGCCCCTTGTTACCATAAATGTACCTGATTCCCGCAATGCAGATTGCTGTGAATGCAGCACAAATTATCGCACAACAATTGCGGCAGACCTGCTCCACGATTTGAGGTGTCATTCAAATAAATGGCATCTCAAATGCGAGTCCTGCGATTTGTCATTCACACATCAGTCCTGTCAAATCGTGGGCAGATTCGCTGCAAATCTGCCTGCAATTAAAAATGCTGTAGTGTGAATGCAGCATAAGAGGAAAAGTTGAGAGAGAGTCTGGTGCTAGGCAAGTCACAAAATAAAGATCTTAGAAGAGCTGCATTACAGGTAAGATTTCTTACAACAGGAGGTGCAGAAAAATTTAATTTATACAAAATGTGCAATTACCTTTCAAACATTAGTCTCTTTCTCAGTGTAAGTCCTTATAATTCTTCTATATATGCTTTTATATAGCCACAGGTTAAACACTTGCACATTTGAAGTTTAATTACGAAGGTGTGAGTCAAAAGATTTTTCTACTTATACAGTTCAATTAAGATGAAAAAGCAGCAAGAAGCAGTTTAGGAGGCAGTCAAATGCAGATCAACAGGTCGCTTTCTCTTATAAGCTGTAAAATGATAGCCCTGTGGCATGTCTTTGTAACATCTAGTACATTAATTTGTATACAAATGCATTAAGCTATTTGCCAAGATAATAGCATTAAGACTTATACCCCACCACCAGAACCTCTTTCACTTCAACCAAGTTGGATTTATGCCAACTAGAGAAGCTAGGGATGGGACGATTTGTGAAATCAACAATATCCACTCGACACTCTCAAAGACTGATCACACTTTTCTTTTATCCACAGACACAGAAAAGGTTTTCGATAGGGTTGATTGGACCTTCATATGTCTCACTTTCAAAACTATAGGCTTAGGTCCTTGTATGAGGTCCTTGACTGAGTCCTCTACTCATTCCCCTCTGCATGAATTTGTGTGGATGTGTACTCTCCTCTTTTTCAATAACAAATGGAACTCATCAGGGTTGCCTACGATCTCCACTTATATTCATACTATCATTGGAACCCTTCCTGTTAACTGTATGTGCAAGCCCAATCAAGCCCATTCAAATTTTAACTTTAAATGGGCTTCATCCCACATTAAATTTATAGGTATTTTATTACCTACAAACCTATCTATGGTATACACACTTATTTTTTTCCCACTGCTATCCAAATTTTGCTCAGAACTGTCTTCCTGGTCTTCCTGTAATTTTTCCTGGACAGGCTAGTGTAATATTTTGAAACAAAATGTGCTCCCCAGGATTCTTTACCTCTTTCAAATGATTCTGACAATTATACCTGCTGGCTTCTTTAAATCATTGCAATCTATATTCAGCAAATTTATTTGGGCTTACAAACCAGTAAGGCTTAAACATTCTATTCTTTGTAGACCAAAAACCGTAGGAGGCCTGGGACTCCCTGATAATAAACTCTATTATTTGGCTATTCATTTCACTAGGGCAATAGATCGTTGTTGACATTCTAATATTAAACAGTGGGTTTCCATGGAACATTCTCTTTCTCCCATATCCCTCCCTAGAGCCTTTGGAGCATTATCTACTCACTCATCTATAAGTAATTGATACCAAGAATCTGGATATAAATTACTTTCTCAATGGTATTGTAATCCTACATTTTTACACTCAATTTACCCACACATTTACAGATATAGAAATTTGGCCTTAATTCTAAGCAGTAGGTGTGAAGAAAACCAGGCACTGCTCATCACCTATCCAATACAGCCCCAACAATGAAGAATGGTGGTGGCAGCATCATGCTGTGGGGGTGTTTTTTAGCTGCAGGGACAGGATGACTGGTTGCAATAGAGGGAAAGATGAATGCGGCCAAGGGATATCCTGGACGAAAACCTTCTCCAGAGTGCTCAGGACCTCAGACTGGGCCGAAGGTTTACCTTCCAACAAGACAATGACCCTAAGCACACAGCTAAAATAACAAAGGAGTGGCTTCACAACAATTCCGTGACTGTTCTTGAATGGTCCAGCCAGAGCCCTGACTTAAACCCAATTGAGCATCTCTGGAGAGACCCAAAAAAGGCTGTCCACCAACGTTTACCATCCAACCTGACAGAACTGGAGAGGATCTGCAAGGAGGAATGGCAGAATGCCAAATCCAGGTGTAAAAAACTTGATGCATCTTTCCCAAAAAGACTCATGGCTGTATTAGATCAAAAGGGTGCTTCTACTAAATACTGAGCAAAGGGTCTGAATACTTAGGACCATGTGATATTTCAGTTTTTCTTTTTTAATAAATCTGCAAAAGTGTCAACAATTCTGTGTTTTTCTGACAATATGGGGTGCGGTGTGTACATTAATGAGGAAAAAAAATGAACTTAAAATGATTTTAGCAAATGGTAGCAATATAACAAAGAGTGAAAAATTTAAGGGATTCTGAATACTTTCCGTCCCCACTGTATATATACAGTGCTGTGAAAAAGTATTTGCCCCCTTCTTGATTTTTATTTTTATTTTTGCATATTTCTCACACTTAAATGATTCAGATCAAACAAATTTTAATATTACACAAAGATAACCCGAGTAAATCCAAGATGCAGTTTTTAAATTTAATTTCATTTATTAGGGAAAAAAGCTATTCAAACCTGCCTGGCCCTAATGAACTGTGATTAACCACTTTTTTTGGAAAGCTGAGTTAAATTTCACTTGCCACACCCAGGCCTGATTACTGCCAGACCTGTTGAATCAAGAAAATCACTTAAATAGAAGCTGTCAAAGTGAAGCACGCTAAATGATCTCAAAAAGCAACACATCATGCCGTGATCTAAAGAAATTCAAGAACAGATGAGAAACAAAATTATTTACATGTATCAGTCTAGAAAGTATTACAAAGCCATTTCTTAGGCTTTGGGATGCCAGGGAACCACGGTGAGAGCCAATATCCACAAATGGAGAAAACTTGCAACAGTGGTGAACCTTATCAGGAGTGGCCGGCCAACCAAAATGACTCCAAGAGCACAACCTAAAATGTTCCGCGCTTAGGACAATATTTAAAAAAGAACTGCAGCCCCCCCAAAAAATGGAAAAACACCGAGGTGAAATCCAAAAAATAAAAAAACTCTAATGGGGAATATAATATAACTAAATGATACCATAAGAAATGTGTGTTGGCAATATGTGAAAAATACTGTGAACGGATGTATAAATGTTAAACGAATCGTGTCATGTGTATACCACAAATGTAAAACATCCCATAGTATGAAGACCAAAAGTGCAAGTGCGTGATAAATGATCATAAAAGAAATACATACACTCAAAAAGGTAACACTTAACCAATATATAAAGGTGCGTGATATTGGTGTAAGTTAGCAAAATCGCAAAAAAAGCGCACCAAAATGTCCAAAAAATGCACAAGTATCATCAATGGTGTAATAAATAATTAATGTGATAGTGTACCAAATTTTTTTTAAAAATCAAGTCCAAATGGTGTAGGTGTCCAAGCAAAATTAAAATTCTACATAAAAATCTGTGAAAAGTGTCTTGGCATTCCAAGAAGATCCCATGTAAATTATTGTGATGGTTGTATAAACTTTTCTTCTGGAACCCCCGCTTGTGTCCCCACTCACCGGAAGACCCAACCCCTGCAGGGGTAATGGGCAAGTAAAAGTAAATCCACTGGTAGGAATCGATCAGTGTCCCCCTCTGTGGTTCCACGATCTCCTTCCTGGTTGGATTGTCACTGGTCCTTTAAAAAAGTCCACCAGAGCGTGTCCATATATATGGAGAAGAGAGGAGCCTCATAGTGTAAATCCAAAGGTTTTTTATTTTTAATCTAGCCAGTCAGCTTACATAAAAATGGAATCATTAAAATAGGTAAAACAAATAAATAAAATCAAACTCAAAGATAGCACTGTTCCGCCGGCTAATGGAGAGCCGGTAGTTGAAACAGTAGCGAGGCAGCGGCGTGCGTTCCACGGCCGAACTGCCAAAAACCGGAAGTGAACGAACAACAGACTGTGTAGCGACGTAGGTGTGGTCACGTTGGTACGCATACATCGCTACACAGTCTGTTGTTCGCTCACTTCCGGTTTTTGGCAGTTCGGCCGTGGAACGCACGCCGCTGCCTCGCTACTGTTTCAACTACCGGCTCTCCATTAGCCGGCGGAACAGTGCTATCTTTGAGTTTGATTTTATTTATTTGTTTTACCTATTTTAATGATTCCATTTTTATGTAAGCTGACTGGCTAGATTAAAAATAAAAAACCTTTGGATTTACACTATGAGGCTCCTCTCTTCTCCATATATATGGACACACTCTGGTGGACTTTTTTAAAGGACCAGTGACAACCCAACCAGGGAGGAGATCGTGGAACCACAGAGGGGGACACCGATCGATTCCTACCAGTGGATTTACTTTTACTTGCCCATTACCCCTGCAGGGGTTGGGTCTTCCGGTGAGTGGGGACACAAGCGGGGGTTCCAGAAGAAAAGTTTATACAACCATCACAATAATTTACATGGGGTCTTTTTGGAATGCCAAGACACTTTTCACAGATTTTTATGTAGAATTTTAATTTTGCTTGGACACCTACACCATTTGGACTTGATTTTTAAAAAAATTTTGGTACACTATCACATTATTTATTTATTACACCATTGATGATACTTGTGCATTTTTTGGACATTTTGGTGCGCTTTTTTTGCGATTTTGCTAACTTACACCAATATCACGCACCTTTATATATTGGTTAAGTGTTACCTTTTTGAGTGTATGTATTTCTTTTATGATCATTTATCACACACTTGCACTTTTGGTCTTCATACTATGGGATGTTTTACATTTGTGGTATACACATGACACGATTCGTTTAACATTTATACATCTGTTCACAGTATTTTTAACATATTGCCAACACACATTTCTTATGGTATCATTTTAATAATACACACTTTTGAACGGCGCCATATTCCCCATTAGAGTTTTTTTATTTTTTTTCCCAAGAGCACGACGACAACTCATCCAGGAGGTCATAAAAGAACCCAGAAAAACATCTAAAGAACTGCAGGCCTCACTTGCCTCAGGTAAGATCAGTGTTCATGATTATGGATGAGCCGAACACCCCCTGGTTCAGTTTGCAGCAGAACATGCGAACAGGCAAAAAATTTGTTAGCACACGCAAACACCATTAAAGTCAATGGGACACGAACATGAATAATCAAAAGTGCTAATTTTAAAGGCTTATATGCACGTTATTGTTGTAAAAAGTGTTTGGGGACCTGGGTCCTGCCCCAGGGGACATGTATCAATGAAAAAAAAAATTTAAGAACAGGAGCAGTGATTTTAATAATGCTTAAAGTGAAACAATAAAAGTGAAATATTCCTTTAAATTTTGTATCTGGGGGGTGTCTATAGTATGCCTGTAAAGTGGCGCATGTTTCCCATGTTTACAACAGTCCCTGCACAAAATGACATTTCTAGGAAAAAAAAGTCATTTAAAAGTACTTGCGGCTATAATGAATTAACGGGCCCGGCAATACACATAAAAGTTATTGAAAAAAACAGCATGGGATTCCCCGACAGTCCATTACCAGGCCCTTTGGGGCTGATATGAATGATAAGGGGAACCCCGAACCAAAATTTAAAAAAAAATGGTGTGGGGGCCCCCCTCAAAATCCATACCAGACCAGACCGTTCGCACTAGCGTTAATGCTTACTCATAGCTACTTACTCATGAGCTATGAGTAAGCACTAACGCTAGTGCGGAACGTCAGCTCTTCTCCTGTCTGCTGCTATTTTGCTTTTGATGTGAATTTTCTGAATAAACAAAGCAAATCTACGAGTGCGGCTGTCCAGCATTTATTTTCGTCTTATCCTTAATATCCATACCAGACCTGAAGGGCCGGTATGGAATTTGTGGGGACCCCCACGCAATTTTTTTTTCAATTTTGGTTCAGGTTGCCCTTAATATTCATACCAGACCTGAAGGTTTTTTCAATGACCTATGTGTTTTTTCCGGGACCGACAATTCATTATAGCTGCGAGTACTTTTAAATGACTTTTTTTCGTTTAGAAATGTCATTTTGTGCAGGGACTGTTGAAACATGCGCCACTTTACAGGCATACTGTAGACACCCCCAGGTATGAAATTTAAAGGAATATTTCACTTTTATTGTTTCACTTTAAGAATTACTAAAATCACTGCTCCCAAAAAAACGGCCATTTTTAAAACTTTTTTTGCATTGATACATGTCCCCTGGGGCAGGACCCAGGCCCCCAAACACTTTTTATGACAAAACCATGCATATAAGCCTTTAAAATTAGCACTTTTGATTTCTCCCATAGACTTTTAAAAGGGTGTTCTGCAGCTTTTGAATTTGCCACGAACACACCAAATTGTTTGCTATTCGGCAAATAGGCAAACACCCGATGTTCAAGCTCATCCCTATTCATGATTCAACAATAAGAAAGAGACTGGGCAAAAATGGCATCCATGGGAGAGTTCCAAGGCCAAAGCCACTGCTGACCAAAAAGAACACAAAGGCTCCTCTCACATTTACCGAAAAACATCTTGATTATCCCCGAGACTTTTAGGCAAATATTCTGTGGACTGATGAGACAAAAATTTAACTTTTTGGAAGGTGTGTGTCCCGTTACATTTGGAATAAAACTAATACAGCATTTCATAACAAGAACATCATATCAACAGTCAAACATGGTGGTGGTAGTGTGATGGTCTGGGACTGCTTTGCAGCTTCAGGACCTGGACGACTTACCATAATTGATAGAACCATGAATTCTGAGCTCTACCAGAAAATCCTAAAGGAGAATGTCCGGCCATCAATTCGTGACCTCAAACTCAAGTGCACTTTGGTTATGCAGCAGCACAATGATCCGAAGCACAACAGCAAGTCTACCTCCAAATGGTTCAAACAAAGCAAAATTTAGGTTTTGGAGTGGCCTAGTCAAAGCCCGAACTTAAATCCAATTGAGATGCTGTATCATGACCTTACACAGGCTGTTCATGCTGGAAAACCCTCCAATGTGGCTGAATTAAAACAATTCTGCAAAGAAGAGTGGGCCAAAATTGCTCCACAGCAATGTGAAAGACTCATTGCCAGTTATCGCAAATGCTGGATTGTAGTTGTTCCTGCCAAGGGTGGCACAACCAGTTATTAGGTTTAGGGGGCAATTATTTTTTCACATAAAGCCAGGCAGGTTTGGACAATAATAAATTAAACCATCATTTAAAAACTGCACTTTGTATTTACTCGGGTTCTTTGTGTAATAATAAAATTTGTTTGATGATCTGAGTCATTTAAGTGTGACAAATATGCAAAAAATAAAGAATCAGAAAGGGGGCAAATACTTTTTCATAACATTGTATATAATGTGGCAGAGCGTTGCCATGCCAGGGTCTAGAAGGAGGTTGTGTTCCAGAATTCTCAACCGAACGGGTTTAAGGGCTCCGGGGAGCTTGTAACATGAAGAGGAAACTGGCCTTTTAGTTTCCTCATTGTTTTTTAAAGTCCATTTTGGGACCTTGAGCCAAGCATACTGATTGGTCAGGTGTGTGCTGGGCTTTTAGTAGTAACCTGACCGTAATTCTGGGCTCCACCCCAGCAGATAGAAAGTCTGAGTGCCAGGAGTCAGAAGGGCTCCACGTGGGAGCCAGTGCAACAAAAGGCTGCTAGCTATATGTACCAAGGTGGTCGGTGAAACAGTCTGTACGAGACAAACAAGGGCCTGGAGTGTAAGGCCAGAGCAGCAGTACTGCAAGTGAGAGCTAACTAGGCTGAATGTAATTTTGTTTAAGGAAAAACAAAGCCCTTAAAAAGAAGAACCAGTGAGTGGCGGTGTCCTTAAAGCCCTATATTTGATGCTAGTCCTTCTACTCCTCCCTTTCCCAACCCCTCTCCCTCCCTATTTTTTTTTTTTACTTATATTAAATGTTATAAATAATTAAACATTATCACTATCCTACTTAAATGTTCTTTTCCTCGGTTATACATTGTATTAACTTAACCTTATCATTTATCGTGTAACCAGTTCTTACAACATTACATAACATTATGTTATCTTTATCTTATCATTACGCTATCTTCTTGTCCATACCATGGAACATTTTTACCTTATTTTATTGCTCATATATTTATTTATATATTCCTGTTATTAGTTGTGCTTTTTATGTGTTTTCCTTGCATTGTAATTCTTTAAATGGAAGAATGCAAAAAAAATAATACTGGGAAAAAAAATAACAGAAAATGATGGTACCATTTATCATTTAGGCAAATGTTTAGGCTGAGTAAAACAAAAAGTATGTTGCACGTTTATTTATTGCTGTGAACACATTTGCACAAACTAAGCATATACTCTGTATTCTAAACTTAGTAAATGAACCTTGTTAATGTAATGAATAAAAATGCTCTGGAACTCTTTATCCTAATCTGTCGAGCTATCTACCACTCTGTCTGCCATTAGGCAGTCCTTGAAAGCTCATCTCTTCAGGGATGCCTATCCCACCTCTACCTAACAACTGAACTTTTATTTTCTCCCTCAGCTCATCCCCACAGAGTTATTACCTTTTGCATCACTTGACCCTCTCTATTAGATTGTAGGCTCTCATGAACAGGGCCCTTTAGCCATCTTGCTATTTCATCTATAAGTGGAACCTGCTGTTCTAAGTTACTATCTGGATTCATCTCTGTGTTTTAGACCCCAGACAGAAGATCTCCATTTCATAGTCCCCGTCTATGTTTTTGCCCACATATATGTTTCTACAAGGAACTTTGTACAACCTCAATTGGATAGAGTAAGTGCTTCTCAATCCTCTAGACTGGGAACAGGAATGTTGCAAGTGCTCTTTACAAAACTAATCATTTTACTTCTGTGTTTCACAAAATAAAATGTAGGCTTGGCTTTAAATGTTAATAAAAGAAACAGTGGTAAAAAGAACCTGTGCATAAGACATTTTAAAAAACATGTAATTTTTTGATGAAAAAGGATTCTTACAAAGCAGGAAACATAATGAGCTTAAAGCCATAATCCTCTTGCCAATGAACTGTGAAAGAGTTACATTTGCCACTCAGTTTTGACTGCATTTTATTTCTGACAATATAGGTCAAAATAAAAAGTTAACTGATTACTAAAGATTGATATGTGTGCACTTTAATCACAATGCATAGCACAAAGCCTGGGTATTGCTTCAGAAAGTGAACAACACCAGCAAATTGTTCTCTGATTTTATTGATTCATCCCTCCTTTCATGTACAGAACACTTCCGAAACTGAGCTGTTGTTTTCTGAATTGATTTTGCTGTGTCAGCCTTATTGAGGCCTAGATGCTTTTTTGGCTTTCATGTGAATGAGCAATTTCCTAGTTAGACACACTGGATTTAGATTTGGGTCAATGAAAGCTTTACTGTGTCCTTTCTTTCTCTTCACATTGCTCACAAAGGAGAACTAAATTCCATTCAACCTTTTACTGGCCACTGTGGAATCTTGAGCAAAGCAATTCTATCTTGGTTGAGGAAACAGCAAGCCATTGCTAGAGCACAAATAAAAATCCACTTTTTCACATGCATTAAACTTTCTGGTTTTAATGCTGCTAGGGTTGCATGTAGATTTGTTTAACTATTCATTAAACCCACTAAATAACACAGGAATATATCCTTCTGAATTGGGAGTTACTGGATTTCTCTAAACATTATTATTTAGACAAAAGAATGGCATATATGTTTGGTGACATTTACTATAATTTTAAACACTATGCAATGATTTAGTGTATCGCTTACTAACAATAACTAATCACTAACTAAGTCTACATCAGTGTTTCTCAACTCCAGTCCTCAAGGCGCCCCAACAGGTCATGTTTTCAGGATTTTCCTCAGATGAAACGGCTGTGGTAATAACTAAGGCAGTGAAACTGATCCATTCACCTGTGCAAAATAATGGAAAGCCTGAAAATATGACCTGTTGGGGCACCTCGAGGACTGGAGTTGAGAAACACTGGTCTACACTATATACACCTAGGTATTCTACTAATATACTCAGCGAGTAGTAAACCATAAAAGTAAATGTCAAATTCCCTGTTTGCACATTCCAACCATTGGAGCATGCAATGCAAAAGAAAAAAAAAACACTTGTATACTTACTTTTTTTTCCAGGTTTCTTTGTCAGGTCTGGTGATGTCACAGGTTCTATTTACCCTCATCTTCCTCCATCAGTTAGCAGTACTATGTAGGATCTGTTGGCAGATGAGTCTGCAGAGAACAAAGCCAAAGTTTGGGTGAATATAACAGGCATAGCTGATTTTTATTTTTCAGAGATATGGTGAACAATGTTTGTTTTTCTGTGCTGGACTTGTACCTTAAGCTCTATAACCCCATTTACTATGACCTCCTTACACCATGTCTTAATACTACATGATAATATTGCATAAAATAAGATATACATAAACATGTGTTGGGCTTATAAACATTTTTATGCTAACAGCAACAAGATTAGTGCAATGTTGGTTAACAAGCTTCACTCATTTGCTCCTGCACAACCCACTCTTTCATTAGAAACTAGATTCCGTTTATGTACATCTAATCCTGTATACATTTTGGAGGAATTCTGCCACCATTTTACAAAGCTGTATGCAAAGTCACAGGAGCCCCCCCCCCCCCCCCCCCCATATATTCACTTTTCTAAGCAATATATTCCCTTGTCAACTATCTTTGACAACCAGTGAGAGATATTGGGCGCTGATATTACTGTGGAAAAAATACCTCAAACTATTAGAGAACTTAAAACACACAAAGGTTCTGACACAAGATGGCTTCTCAGTACTGTTTTATAAGAAACTTGAAGTTGTTATTGCACCCTATGAGACTAAATTGTTTATACAGCTCAAACAAGAAGGCCACCTTTGTTTAATCAGTTCCAGTCTGGGCCAATTCTGAAATTTGTCATGCATGTAAAAATCTGCATTTTTTTGCTAGCAAATTACTTAGAACCCCCAAACATTATATATATATATATATATATATATATATATATATATATATATATATATATATATATATATACACACACACACACACACACACACACACACATATATATATATTTCATATAGATATATATTTATATATATCTATATATATATATATATATATATATATATATATATACACACACACACACACACACACACATATATATATATATATATATATATATATATATATATATATATATATATATATATATATATATATTTTTTTTTTTTTTTTTTTTGTTACATAGTTACATAGTAGGTGAGGTTGAAAAAAGACACAAGTCCATCAAGTCCAACCTATGTGTGTGATTATGTGTCAGTATTACATTACATATCCCTGTATATTGCGGTCATTCAGGTGATTATCTAATAGTTTCTTGAAGCTATCAATGCTCCCCGCTGAGACCACCGCCTGTGGAAGGGAATTCCACATCCTTGCCGCTCTTACAGTAAAGAACCCTCTACGTAGTTTAAGGTTAAACCTCTTTTCCTCTAATTGCAATGAGTGGCCACGAGTCTTATTAAACTCTCTTCTGCGAAAAAGTTTTATCCCTATTGTGGGGTCACCAGTACAGTATCTGTAAATTGAAATCATATCCCCTCTCAAGCGTCTCTTCTCCAGAGAGAATAAGTTCAGTGCTCGCAACCTTTCCTCATAACTAAGATCCTCCAGACCCTTTATTAGCTTTGTTGCCCTTCTTTGTACTCGCTCCATTTCCAGTACGTCCCTCCTGAGGACTGGTGCCCAGAACTGGACAGCATACTCCAGGTGCGGGCGGACCAGAGTCTTGTAGAGCGGGAGAATTATCGTTTTATCTCTGCAGTTGATCCCCCTTTTAATGCATGCCAATATTCTGTTTGCTTTATTAGCAGCAGCTTGGCATTGCATGCCGTTGCTGAGCCTATCATCCACTAGGACCCCCAAGTCCTTTTCCATCCTAGATTCCCCCAGAGGTTCTCCCCCCAGTGTATAGATTGCATTCATATTTTTGACACCCAAATGCATTATTTTACATTTTTCTACATTGAACCTCATCTGCCATGTAGTCGCCCACCCCATTAATTTGTTCAGGTCTTTTTGCAAGATTTCCACATCCTGCTGAGAAGTTATTGCCCTGCTTAGCTTAGTATCATCTGCAAATACAGAGATGGAACTGTTTATCCCATCCTCCAGGTCATTTATGAACAAATTAAATAGGATTGGTCCCAGCACAGAACCCTGGGGGACCCCACTACCCACCCCTGACCATTCTGAGTACTCCCCATTTATCACCACCCTCTGAACACGCCCTTGTAGCCAGTTTTCAATCCATGTACTCACCCTATGGTCCATGCCAACGCACCTTATTTTGTACAGTAAACGTTTATGGGGAACTGTGTCAAATGCTTTTGCAAAATCCAGATACACCACGTCTACGGGCCTTCCTTTATCTAGATGGCAACTCACCTCCTCATAGAAGGTTAATAGATTGGTTTGGCAAGAACGATTCTTCATGAATCCATGCTGATTACTGCTAATGATATCATTCTTATTACTAAAATCTTGTATATAGTCCCTTATCATCCCCTCCAAGAGTTTACATACTATTGATGTTAGGCTAACTGGTCTGTAATTCCCAGGGATGTTTTTTGGGCCCTTTTTAAATATTGGTGCTACATTGGCTTTTCTCCAATCAGCTGGCACCATTCCAGTCAATAGACTGTCTGTAAAAATTAGGAACAACGGTCTGGCAATCACCTGACTGAGTTCCCTAAGTACCCTCGGATGCAAGCCATCTGGTCCCGGTGATTTATTAATGTTAAGTTTCTCAAGTCTAATTTTAATTCTGTCCTCTGTTAACCATGTAGGTGCTTCCTGTGTTGTGTCATGAGGATAAACACTGCAGTTTTGGTTACTGAAGCCCCCCGATTCACTCGTGAATACTGAGGAGAAGAATAAATTCAATACCTCTGCCATCTCCCCATCCTTTGTAACCAGATGTCCTTCCTCATTCTTTATGGGGCCAATATGGTCTGTCCTCCTTTTTTACTGTTTACATACTTAAATAATTTCTTGGGATTTTTTTTGCTCTCCTCCGCTATGTGTCTTTCATGTTCTATCTTAGCCATCCTAATTGCACCCTTACATTTCTTATTGCATTCTTTATAAATTCTGAATGCTGTGGATGATCCCTCAACCTTGTATTTTTTGAAGGCCTTCTCCTTTGCTTTTATATGCATTTTTACATTGGAGTTAAGCCATCCAGGATGTTTGTTCGCTCTTTTAAATTTATTACCCAATGGGATACATTGGCTAATGCCCTTGTTTAATATGCTCTTAAAGCAAACCCATCTCCATGTTATCCATCTCAAGTCTGGGCATGTTCACCCCTCCAGTCCAGGCCAATTTTCAGCTTTTGGCACTGTCACACTTTGAGTTACAGTTACTCGGGCATGCAACACTGTACCCAAATGCAATTTGTACCACATTTTGTGAGAGAGATAGAGGTTTATTTTATTTTTTATTATATACCGTATTTATCGGCGTATAACACGCACTGGCGTATAACACGCACCCCAATTTAGGAGGGAATTTTAAGGAAAAAAAACTTTTAGGAGGGAAGTTGAAGGGAAAAAACTTACATTTAAATGCCCTTCATTGCAGCCTTGTCAGTGCAGCCATGTCAGTGCAACCTTGTCAGTGCAGCCTTGTCAGTGCAGCCTTGTCAGTGCAGCCTTGTCAGTGCAGCCTTCCCCAGTGCAGCCTTGTCAGTGCAGCCTTCGTCAGTGCAGCCTTGTCAGTGCAGCCTTCCCCAGTGCAGCCTTGTCAGTGCAGCCTTCCCCAGTGCAGCCTTGTCAGTGCAGCCTTCCCCAGTGCAGCCTTGTCAGTGCAGCCTTCCCCAGTGCAGCCTTGCCCCAGTGCAGCCTGGGATCCCCTGTCCCTGCTTCCAGGGCTTCAAAATCGCGGTCCGCGATTTGAAAATGGCGCCGCCGGCGCCGAAGTACACAGAGCCGGTCCTCGGCTCTTTCCGGCGGCTCTCGTTTACTTTCGGCTCCACTCGTAGTCCCGAGCGGAGCTATCCGAGTAGGTTCGGATAGCTCCGCTCGGGACTACGAGTGGAGCCGAAAGTAAACGAGAGCCGCCGGAAAGAGCCGAGGACCGGCTCTGTGTACTTCGGCTCCGGCGGCGCCATTTTCAAATCGCGGTCCGCGATTTTGAAAATGTGACAGCTCGGGATCGGCGGGGATTGGCGTATAACACGCACCTGCGACTTTCCCCTGATTTTAAGGGGAAAAAAGTGCGTGTTATACGCCGATAAATACGGTAAATGAAAACATAGGGGGTTATTTACGAAAGGCAAATCCACTTTGCACTACAAGTGCACTGCAAGTGCACTTGGAAGTGCAGTCGCTCTAAATCTAAGGGGTAGATCTGAAATGAGTGGAAGCTCTGCTGATTTTAATGCTCCAATCATGTGCAAGCTAAAATGCTGTTTTTTATTTTATTTTTCATTTATTTTTATTTAGTCACATGCCCCCCCTCGGCTCTACAGCGACTTTTCTTCCAAGTGCACTTTCAAGTGCACTTGCAGTGCAAAGTGGATTTGCCTTTAGTAAATAACCCCCCCTGGTGACATTTTTGTGAAAAAAAAAAACACTTTTTATTCTTAGATTTTGCTCTGCCTAATTTAGAAGTTGCATTTTTTTGTCACAGTTTTTTGGAAAATAAAGAAATTATATAAACTGAGTTTGTCATTTTCTCACATGCATCATAGACATACTTGTATTTAAATGCCAAAACACATTCTGCTATGCCTCCTGAGAATGGGGATACCATATGTGTGAGACTTGTTCACACTCTAGATGCATAGACGAGTTCAAAATCCAAGGACCAACTTCAGGCATTCCAAGGACATAAATTAATCTAATTTCCTGACTACCTATCACATTTTTGGAGGCCCTGAAGCACTAGGACAGTAGAAACACCCACAACATAACCCCATTTTGGAGAGTAAACACAGGTATTTTTAAGAAGCATGGACTGTCTTTCTGAAGACTTTTTGTCACATGATTTTGGAAAATGCAGAAAGAAAATGAGCACTGGGACAGTGGAAACACCCATAACATTACTCCATTTTGGAAAGCAAACCATCCAAGGTATTTTATGAAAGGTATAATGAGTCTTTTGAAATGTAATTAGTTTCTGGAAAATGTAGAAAACTATTTTTTTTATACAAAGTTGTCAATTAATAAGATATTTCTAACAAACAGTATGGAGATACTTGGAAATACACCACAAAACACATTCTGCTACTTTTCCCAAGTGTGGAAATACCACGTGTTATGTTGCGTACACACAATTGGAATTTCCGACAACAAATGTTCGATGTGAGCTTGTTGTTGGAAGTTCCGACCGTGTCTAGGCTCCATCAGATATTTCCAGTCGGAATTTCCGACAACAGATATTTGAAAGCTGGATCTCAAATTTTCCGACAACAAAATCCATTGTCGTAAATTCTGAGGGTGTGTAGACAATTCTGATGCAACAAATTCCACGCTTGCTCTGAATCAAGTACGAGACGGAAGCGCTCGGTCTGGTAAAACTAGCATTCGTAATGGAGATAGCACATTCCTCACGCTGAATATTTTTTTTATGCAGCGCATTCTCTTCTTCTTTAGAATTGGTTGGTGTTGGTTTCCTTTGTTAATTTGACATTGTCTTTTTGAAATGTACCTGCCTACTCACAAACAAACTGTCCTTTTGAACTAAAACAAATAGCCAAGTATTTGTGAAAAAAAACTAGACATTTATTAGAGGTCATAACAAAATAAAGAGGAAGGCAACGCTGGATAAACTGTTTAAATTGGCGAAGCCTTTGTACCCCAGGGCAGACATCAATTATTTGACAGGCAAAATTGACAGCCTGAGGAGACCATTTAATAGGGAACACAATACGGTCCAGGACTCCAAGAGATCAGGAGCAGCAGCAGACGACATGTATGTCCTGAGGCTGAGGTCTTACAACAGCATGCGTCTTTTGCCAGACCAGACTGAACCCAGGCCATCACTCTTTTGTCTTCCTTCCATGCTTCCTTCCAGGCTGTGGCTGTGGTGTTGGAGTTGTGGCAGGCGGTGGAGGAGGAGTATGGTCCAACTCACATACATGACTTTTTTGTGAGTTTGCCCATCACCCCCTTGTTTAGGGCCTGATACATGACTTTCTCACAAATGAGGCGTTGGCCCACCTCCATTTCCTGCAACTTGCTGGCTGCCATGCAGGCATAGGCCTCTTAAAGTTGGGGGTGGTTCTGAGGGCCGCAGTAGCCTGCCGAATCAAAGAAAGCGCTGACTCCTCCACGTTACTCCCCTTCCTGGGCCTTTTTGTTGGAAGGCAGAGGGGAGGAACCTGCAATTTGGTCATGCTACTGGGCATGGCCACCTCCTGGCTGCAACTTTCCACTGCCACCTCCTTCCTGTGACTTTCCTGTGTATGAAAATGGGACAGAGTTTTAGGTTTTTGGTCATCCATCACACACAATTTCGAGCTCATGACTGTTGCGAATTGAATTCTAACAAATAGAAAAGACTATACTTCTGACCCCAGCATTTGTCATTCTTGTCCCAATAATAAAATAATTTGGCTACTACTGTCTATTGATATGTAAACCACTTTGTTAATTCTGAACTTAGTGATCAATAATAACATCTAGTTAACAACATACATTTTTGGCAAGAAATCTGTTGAACAATGCTATAACTGGCTCAAGCTGGGTTCCTCCACATCTTCCTGGGTGGAAGGCCCAGGTTGGACTTCTGAAGTCTCATATGAGGTGGAAGGAAGAGTGGAAGGAAGGGTTGAGAGTGATGGCCAGATTTCAGTCTGGTCTGACAAAAACCGCAGTCTGTCATAGTACCACAGCCTGAGGACATAAACGTCATCTGCTGCTGCTCCTGATCTCATGGAATCCTGGACCTTCTTGTGCTCCCTATTATATGTGCTCCTCAGGCCACCAATTTTGAACTTCAAATAGGGGAAGGTTGCGGTGGTAATAACCGGCTTCACCAATTCCAGAAATGTATCCAGCGCTGCCTTGCTCTTTATTTTATTATTATAAAAAGGGTGTTTCACCTGCCACAGACAGGGCAGCTCCCTGTATTTATCAATGAAGCTAGGGAGGAAGTCATGATCGTTGAATCTATGCATTTTCTCTGCAAGACACAACAAAAGACAAACCCTAATGTCAGGCTAAACTCTCCTAATCTTGTCCCAATATAGGCCTTAATCTAAAAGCAGTATAGGCCACTGATGCCCCAAGTTAAAATTGTATCTTCGTTTGCACGATCAGCGCTTACGCTACTCCATCCTCCTCTCACAGATCGTACGTATGACGCGCGTGTGTTACGCTTTATATACACTGCGCATGCGTGAAACTCTGCCCGCCCCTGACCTTCTTTCTAGTATCTAGTATCCCCACCCCTTCTCTTTTGGCGCAGTGGGAGAGCACATGGCAGAGAGACAACAGGTACATACAGAGGAGAGTAGCAACGATGAAAGCCCGGAGCCACAAATGTCATGATCCAGGAGATTTAAGGCCTCAAATATGTAATTTGGTGAGATGGTGGAGATGGTGGACATCTTGAAGAGGGCCAACTATGACGGGAAATATGGAAAGTACAGCAACCCAAATGTGAGAAAGGCCAAAATCATGACTAAAGTTGTGAAAAGTCTGCAGAAGAATTTTGGGGTATGGCGATCCAAGGATCAACTGAGGAAACAATGGTCAGACCTCAAATTGAGGGAGCAGGATCAGTACAGAAGAATCAAGAGAGTGCTGCAAAAAAGTATTTTGTCATGTGTTACTATTATTATTATTACTTGCAATCTGCTCCATGTGCTTTTCTTTACTGTTGTATAGGGATGAGCTTTGCGTTTGAGTCGAACTCATGTTCGACTCGAACATCGGCTGTTCGCCAGTTCTCCAAACAGCAAACAATTTGGGGTGTTCGCGGCAAATTCGAAAGCCGCGGAACACCCTTTAAAAGTCTATGGGAGAAATCAAAAGTGCTAATTTTAAAGGCTTATATGCATGGTATTGTCATAAAAAGTGTTTGGGGACCTGGGTCCTGCCCCAGGGGACATGGATCAATGCAAAAAAAGTTTTAAAAACGGCCGTTTTTTCAGGAGTAGTGATTTTAATAATGCTTAAAGTGAAACAATAAAAGTGTAATATTCCTTTAAATTTCGTACCTGTGGGGTGTCTATAGTATGCCTGTAAAGGGGCACATGTTTCCCAAGTTTAGACCAGTCTGACAGCAAAATGACATTTCAAAGGAAAAAAAGTCATTTAGAACTATTCGTGGCTAATAATGAATTGCCGGTCCGACAACACACATAAAAGTTCATTGATAAAAACGGCATGGGAATTCCCCACAGGGGAACCCCAAACCAAAATGTAAAAAAAAAAAAAAATGACGTGGGAGTCCCCCTAAATTCCATACCAGGCCCTTCAGGTCTGGTATGGATATTAAGGGGAATCCCGGCCAAAATTTTAAAAAAAAAATGGCGTTGAAATAGTGACCACAACAGGTAAGTGTCTGAGACCACTGCTTCAGGTAATAGATGTATGCCTGCATATTTATAATACAGGTTGTGTTTTTTTATTTTAGGTGATGTGGATATTGTGGAAGAAGAAACTCATTTCACAAGTGCACGTGCACATGTCCTCATCGAGGAGATCATGGTGTGCAATCGTGATTTAGAAAAGATAAAGGAAAACATCAATGGTGTTCAACAAAAAATGAAGAACATCAATGATGTTTTAGGCAGAATATAAAACACACAAAAATTGTACCATTTTGTCCAAGACTTTTTTCATTTTAATTCAATTTTTAAAGTATTTTAAAAGCCAAATTTTGAAGATGCACACAGTGTGTCAACATGTGCTATCTGCCATCATGGGATCCGATGAAGGCAATATCAACACAGTTTTGACATACTAATATCTGATATTGACTTCACTTTTTCAAAGTTGAACTTTGTAAGTTCATGAGTTGTGTATGTTATGGTTTGAAACATGCCTGTTTAACCAAAAAAATTGATATTTCTAATGTCAAACATAAAAACAAAGGTGTTGGTTTGTTCAAAAACCCTTTTCTAATGCACATGTAAATGTGCTTTGAGTAAAATGTTTTATACCTCAACAATGTGTGGCTTCTTCTTTCAATGCTCAATACCAGTTTTTGGAGTAAGTTGGTGTTTACAGTGACAATGGGGGTTATTCACTAAAGGCAAATCAACTTTGAACTACAAGTGCACTTTCAGTTCAGTTTCAGTGCACTTGTAGTGCAAAGTGGATTTGCTTTTACTAAAAAACCCCACACAGTGCTCTAAAATTGGCCCCAATCAGGCCATTTTAGACACTCAAAAAAATTAATTCATGGTGCTGAAAAGGATGATTATTTTTAACATTAATGCATTACATACATTAACAAAAACAATGTGTGTGTAGCAGACCCACAACAGAATAGTTAGCTGAAGAAGAGATTGCCACTTCATGTATCAAATAAATTACGTTTGCACTATTTAACAAAATGGAAAAAAAAGAAAAGTCCATTGGAGAACCTAGGAGACAGCTAAAAGAAACACAAGCAGTAAATCAAATGAAATATTATTTCAGTTTAAAGAAAATTTAAAAAAAAAATGTTTATCAAACATTTGCTGGCATATCAATGGCCCCCCTACCCGCAAAGTATTCCAGATATTTTTGTAAGACTTTTCGGGCTCTTTGGGGGGGGCAAGCCAGGACGGCCAGCTTCAAGTGCCATCAGGGTTGGTTGATCTGGAAAGCCAGCCTCAGGCCCAACTGAGACCACATAGTTAGTAGCATTTTTCCTTAGAAAATTGTGCAGAATGCAGCAGGCAAGGACTATATGGTTGAGTTTATATTCCGCCATGTGGATTGGCGTCAGGAATAGGCGGAACTGGCTGGCCATTATGCCGAAAACATTCTCCACCACTCTTCTGGCTCTGGCCATCCAGTAGTTAAAAACCCTCTGGTCCGGCATGAGGGTCCTCATGGGAAATGGCCTCATCAGATGTCCTCCTAGCCCAAACACTTCATCAGCCACGGGCACGAACGGAAGACCAGCCACGTTGTATTCTGCAGGTGGCAAGCCCAAGCCACCATTCTGGAAATGTCTGTAAATCTCCGTCTGGGTGATGATTCCACCATCCAACATCTGGCCATTCTTCCCCACGTCCACATACAAAAACTTGTATGTCACCGACACCACCGCCAACATCACTATACTATTAAACCCCTTGTAATTATAATAGTATGACCCTGAGTTGGGGAGTGGTACAATGTGGATGTGTTTCCCATCGATTGCCCCTCCGCAGTTGGGAAAGTCTCAACGCTGGGCAAAGTGGGATGCCACAGTCTACCATTCCTGTGGGGTTGAAGGAAACTGTGGAGTCAAACAAGAAAAAAAATTAGTACTTTTGCACATAAACATTGCAAGCAGATTAGACACAAACATTCTTGGCTAACATAAGTATAATATTTATTTTAAGGAGTATTTAACGACAAAAGTATAAGGTACACTTATCCAATTCCTCCTCCCCTCTGATGGCCCAGTGAAAAAAATGTATGTTGGAGGGTTGTTTTGGACAGGTAACCGTCTCCACTTCATTGAGAGCTGAATGCATACATAATGTGTGTTACTTTGGCTAGCCCCTCCTTACTTACACTATTGGCAGCCCACTGGACAGGTAAGAATTTTCATAATACAAAAATATGAATACACAGTGTACAAATTGAAGCACATTTTTACATTTTGCAATTACCTATCAAGATAATAGGAGAACAAAACTTTAAACAGTACCATTTGAAAGTATTCAGGTAGGCCCTTGCACTACATGCTTTGGTGAATTCATCCATAAATCTGACCACAAAAGAGGTAGGTATGGGTTTGGCAAAGTCAGCATATTGGTATCAGTTGACTTAGCGGTTGGGGGGGAGGGAGGGTTCCAAATGAGTTTGGGCCCCCCAAAGAAAAGCCTCTTGCACTCTGCATTAATTTAAGGACAAAAATAACATTCTTACACATTTTAGGGGTTGTTTAGTGTAAAGCACTACAATGGAGCTGACAAAATACATCATTAAGTGACTAGGCTAGGTGTGTACGGGCCCAGGATAGCATGCTGGGGAGGTTAGTGAAGGCAAATATGCATGAAAGACAAAAAAGGAACTTTAAAAACTTCCAGCATGCATGAAGACAAAGAGGACATTCACAGCATATTACAATCATGGTAATTAGGGATTGATTAAATAAATACAATACATTAGCAAACATTAAATACATAGAATGTGATGTTAAAGGAGAAAACTTACCTTAATATAGTCCTTCTGCAGGACCTGAATGATGGCAGAACAGGTCTCTGGAATAGTGATCCCCAGAGCCTGGGGGGAGATGCCTTTCGAGAACTTGATGTCCTGCAGACTTCTCCCCATCGCCAAGTACCACAAGGAGGCGACTAGCCTTTGTTGCGGAGTGATGGCTTGCTGCATGCAGGTGTCCTGATTGGTAATATAGGGGGACAGCAAAGCCAACAGATGGTGAAAAACGGGGTCCATCATTCAGAGATAATTCCTGAAATCATCAGGATTATTCTCCTGGATCTCCCGCAACAAAGGCATGTGTGAGAATTGGTCACGCTGGAGCAACCAATTCTTGGTCCATGAACTCCTCCTCCCCCTGTTCGTGGACTGAGCTTGGGTCAAAGTAAGAACCCCAACACCAAGCCCCTGCATAGCACGAACTCTATGACGAGTATGTAAACACAACATGGCTTCAAAACGGTCGGCTGGTCAGAACAAACTAACAGAACACACTGAAAATCAGAAAGGCCTGAGAAGAGCGAGCTGAAAATCAGAAACTAGCGGACAAGAACGCACTGAAAAAACAGATATGATCTGACTACATGCACTGAAAAACAGATATGAACCCACGAGCAGTAACAATCTGAAAAGCACAAGGCTGGAAAGCGCGAATCGTATCTCAACAAACTTCTACTAACACAGATTAGCAGAAGGAGCCCAAAGGGTGGCGCATTGGCTATTGAACTTCCTTTTTTTAGTCCCTTCGTACCTGTTGTACGTCAGCACGTTCTTGCCAATCGGAATTTCCGAAAACATTTGTGTGACCGTGTGTATGCAAGACAAGTTTCAGCCAATATCCTTCAGAAATAAATCCACAGTTTGGTTGTTGTCTGTACGCGGCATTACACTTTTTCACAGCCTATCTACACAGAGGGGCCCAAAATCCATTGAACACCTTCAGGCCTTGTAGGGGCAATAATTAGGCATCTAATTTCCTTACTACCTATCACATTTTTAGAGGCCCTGGAGTACAAGGACAGTAGAAACACCCACAAAGTTACCCCATTTTGGAGAGTAAACACCAGTATTTAAGAGTCATGGGATTTGAAGACTTTCTTTTTGTCACAAGATTTTGGGAAATGCAGAAAGAAAATGTTTTTTTCACACATAGTTGTCAATTGAATAAGATATTTCTTATACACAGCATGGGCATACTTCAAATTGCACCCCAAACACATTCTGCTACTCCTCCTGAGTAAGGGGACACCACATGTGTCAAACTTTTTCAAAGCCTAGCCACACAGAGGGGCCCAACATCCAGGAAGCACCTTTTCAGGTCCAAGCCAATTCTGACATTCTTCTCATACATGCATAAAACAATTTTTTGTGAGAACACTACTTAGAATCCCCAAACACTATATTGTTTCTTTTAACCAGAAGCCTTAGAGAATAAAATGGTGGGTTTTGAATATTTTTCGCTGTTTACATATGCATGCAGGACCAGAGCACGTGTTCGCATTTGTCCACAAGCACAGATAGATAAGATGCTTTAAAAAAATGTATTATTTATTTTATCCAAAAACATTTTTACACTGTTTGGCCTTTTGCACATGATACTCCTGTTTAAGCATCTACTTTTTCAGCTGTAATTTCAGGCATTTTTTGTGTACATATTTGTGCGTATTTACGCTCATTTTCACTTATATGCATTCATGCATTTTTGTGCGCGCTTGCACTTTTTTTGCGCAAATTTATTCTCAAGTTCTCGTTCTGCACAATATGCAAATGGACATTTGCGGACATTTGCGTGTATTTGCATGCATCAGGTGTAAATTACTGATCACAAATGTACATTTTTGTATTTTTTTTTTACTGAATGCACTGCGCTTGTGCATAGGCACATTACAATTAATGGGCTGTATTTTAGCTCAGTAAAAAAAAAAAAAAAAAGCTGTACTGAGCTTTTTCAAGCTGCAGTGTGCAAGAAGCCTTGCTTTATTTTTTTATTAACGTTATTGCTATCACAAGGAATGAACAACATCCCTTGTGACAGCATGGGCCGTGACAGGTACTCTGTATGGAGAGATCTGGGGTCTATTAGAGCCCAGACCTCTACTCTGACCTCCAGTGCAGCCGATCAGACACAGATCAGTCTGATCATATGCTTTCCTGGCCAGGTAAACAAAAAAAAAACCAGCAGTGACACAGTGGAAGGAACAACATTAGTTACCCTCACTATGTCCCCAAACCCGGATGCCACCAGTCGATCCTTAATGAGCAGCTTTATTCACACAAGATATTTTGTTATGCATAACTTCTCCACATACCTCTCTCCTAAATCTACTTGCACTTCTTTCCAAGTATGCTGCTTTATCTAGGCTACATGTAAACCCATCTAATGCATTGACTATAACTCTGCAATGACTAAGCACAGGTGTGTGAAATGTGTCAGCTGAATTGTATTTTGAGCTGTCAGTGCATGTCATGTCCTCTCTTTTCATGGACTCATTGCACAGAGCAAATATTCCACCCCACCTTTAATGCTTTAGGGAATTGCTTTCGTCATAGGGCCATATGCATATCATTTAGCTCAGCCATATCTATGCAGTAAAGATGGCACATTTGCTGAAACTGCTTTACTCATTTTTCATTTTGCCAATTCAGATTTCCCAAAATATCTTACACCTGTTGCAATCTCAAATCTTAAAATTCATTTGGGACCCAACTAAACCTAGGTTTTTATAGAACATTCATGTTCAACCTAACATCTGTGGATGCCTGAGTGTACCCAACATAAATTACTGCTACAAAGAGCCTCAGATCATACCCCTGGTTCTCAAATACATTAGACTTTTCATGATGGGCACTAATAGACATTGTAACACTGACCAATCCCACTGGCCTCTCTTAGCTCACTATCCCTGCATCCTAATGCCCTGTACACATGGTCAGATTTTCCGACGAAAAAAGTGTGATCGTGTTGTCGGAAATTCCGATCGTGTGTGGGCTCCATCAGACTTTTTCCGTCGGAATTTCCGACACACAAAGTTTGAGAGCAGGCTATAAAATTTTCTGACAACAATATCCGATTGGTTAAATTTTGATCGTGTGTACACAATCCGATGCACAAAGTGCCACGCATGCTCAGAATAAATTAAGAGACAAAAGCTATTGGCTACTGCCACGTTTCTAGTCCCGACATACGTGTTTTACATCACCGCATTCAGAACGGTCGGATTTTCCGACAACTTTGTGCGTCCGTGTGTATGCAAGACGAGTTTGAGCCAACATCCGTCGGAAAAAATCCATGGATTTTGTTGTCGGAATGTCCGATTGTGTGTATAGGGCATTACTCTATCAGTTTGGATTTGATAAAATGTTCAGTGGAATTAATACCATCTCACCTTCCTTTGCTTCAATTTCTCTTTCTACTTTCTCTTCAATTTCCTTTTGTTTCCCCCTGGAATTGACAATGTATCTTACTTTAGGTGATGGATCACTTGTGGATTCACCACCGTCTATTCTTTGTTGACTTACAGTGGGATTTCCACAGTTGTGCAGATCTGAAAATCTCATCAAGTTCCCAGCAGAGAGTAATTTTGCTATATGCAAATAAGACACCTAGTGGAGTCCTTGTTAAAACAACTACTTATCCACAAAGGGGGGGATTTACTAAAGAAAAATAGACTGTGCACTTTGCAAGTGCAGTTGCACTCTTCAAGTGCAGTTGCTCAAGGGCTTAGTAAAGCGTGGTACAACTCTGTTGACTTCCACCATCCAACCAAGTGCAAGCAAAAATGCTGTTTTGTTTTTTTTTTTCTTGCCTGTGATTGGATATTCTTTGCAAAGTGGAGCTTCATCTCATTTACTAGCCTCTGAAGCAACTGCACTATACATACTGTATAAGGGTCTATACAATAAATAAATCAGTGTTACTGATCAACATTCACAAGGACCATTGGGAAGCTCTTTTCCACAAGCCAGTAAGTTACATTTTTTTGGCGCAACCATGTTCTCATCAAGTACATCTTTGTAGCCACCAAACAAACCATTAAACATGAATAGAAATCTCAATCTTTCAGTTTGAGGAGGTCAATTACAGTGAAAATCTGACTGCTATCTTGGAGGATACTGATAATAAATTTGTTTCAATCTGGCAGCTTTGGCTTGATTACACCCCTCCCTCTCACGACTTACCCAACTTTAATTCACAGGTAGCCCCCGGGTAACTCTCTGTGACCCTCCCAAATGGCATCAGTGGTCCACTTTGATCCTTTTACCTTCCTTTCTCACTTTTTTTCTTTTTCCAGGGTAACCCAGGCCTTTACATGGTTAATAGTGTACACCAGCTCCAACTCACTTTGGTGCCAAGATGGAGCACTTTTAAAGTAAGAACAATACCTATCGTTTACCTCTGTTCTTTATATTTAATAAATGCACTGCACTATGAGCAGTTTTTCTTTTCTGTTCTCTATATAAAATATGATGGTGTTTGTGAGCATTTGAAGTGAGTTGTAGCTGGTGTACACTATTAATCATTGAAAGACCCAGGTTACCCTGGAATAAGAAAAAAAGTCCATGGAGCTAAAGGAGTCACGTCTTTCTGCTGAGTGTTTAGTGACACTTGCATATTGGGTGTAATCATGAATTCATGGTGAAGGATCAAACAGCAAGTTTGTATATTTGCAGCACTTTTTGATGAGATCAATTGTATAAATCTTTTTGTATGTTTATACAGAAAAGATGTCTACCTTTCTTCTTGTTCTCCATCCTCATTATATATGTGGTTCTAAACACTGGCCCATCAGACAAACCCACGTGCTCATAGATAACATTAAGCTTTTTACTCCACATATACATCTTTCTGCTGTGATCTCTATTGCAATAATATGTCCTAGGTTGGATTATCCTATTCGCTGGTCTTCCACTACATATGCTGTATACCTTACAGCTGTAAGGTAAGCGGCCTGCGAACACGGAGGTGCCCCCACTGAAGAACACCCCCCTTCTTTCCACCACGGGCATTTGGTCTGCATTTAGAAGTATCACATTTGGTGGTGGGACTGTTGTTACATTTTTTACCTTTTGGATTCACCATTTATAATGTCTGCAAGTCGCCAAGTGCTGGCGTGTTACTAGCACATACCACTGGGACTATTTAATATTTTTTATATATATATATTTTTACTGATTTATATTATGATCATTTTTTCGATAACTACTTATTCGTTTTTCATGCCATCAGCTGCCCACAGTGTCAGCATATTGATACACGTTTAAAGGGATTTTTACTTGATATTTTCTGGGTTTTTGCACCCCCTATGTTGATTCACATACCCATGTGCACTGCTTGCTTGTATATTTTTTGATGTTAGCACTCTTGGTATGCACCATTAGGTTTGAGTGTTTTTCTGTGCTCTTATCTATACTTTTACATTTATATATTTGCATCTGTGAGTCCTTTCCTTGATGTATCTGACTCATGTATTTAGGTTATTGGACATTTACTGTGTATGTACTATAGTATAGTCCCCCTTTTTCCCTTTCCCCATTCCCCTTCCATCACAGCGCAACTACCACCCCATTATTTACACAATTTTCTTGCCTGTTTGGAGCAGTCTTTAGGTGTTGCAGCAGTGTCCCTTTAGAATAGGCTTCCGCTGACAGCGCAGGAGTTATCACTTTCACGCAAGATACGAAACCCACCATACTTTTAGCACAGAAGGACTGTGTACCTGCTCCTTCAGAGGTAATGAGATGCATATCGTAACCGCTAATAAGAGAAAAAGGATAACTTCAAACAATGGTGAAATGTAATCTGTTACAGTGAGAGGTGAGACCATCCACCCCCCCCCCCCCAGATCTTATCAAATTTAAGAAGCTCCCCCTTGTTCAAATATGTGGCTTTGTAAAAGAGCAGATTCTTATTCACTGAAGCCTTCCAGGAGTCTACGGACGTGGGCGTAGTGCTCTTCCAAGACAAAACTATGCGTTTCCTAGCATGAAAAAATAATAGAGTGGGTAGGGTTGGTATAGCCGTAGTAGGGGCCAGGTCATCTACCAACCCGAGCAGACAGTGTTTTACAGAGGGATTTAAAGGGATAATGAGCACGCACTGCAAAACTGCCCTCCAATAATTCTGTATACCCGGACAATCCCAGAAGATATGCATGAAGTTAGCTACATTTGCGGAACATCGCCAGCAAGCAGAGGCGACTGAATTAAAAATTCTGGCTATCTTTGCTGGGGTCAGGTATTCCTGATGCAGAAATTTCTCACGGGCTGAGATTAGCCTGGTAAAGGGTGCAACCCAGACATCCTCACAGTCTTCCGTGTCCAGATCAAGAACCACCAACTCCCACTTAGATTTATACACATTTAATAAGCGATTAGTCTCAGGGAAGAGAAATTAACAAATGTTAGATAAGGGTTTTTGAAGGTCATCATCCCTCAACATGGATTCAATGGCAGACTCCAAAAAGGGAGCAGTGACATGTTTAAATTGCTTCTGGTATGCATGTCTTAACTGTATATAACAGAAGAAATGGGTGTTTGGCAAGTGGTAGAGAGATTTCAGTTTGTCAAAGGTTTTCATTTGCCCAACTGCGGAGACATCACCAAACTTTTTAATCCCAAATTTGGTCCATACCACTGGATCTTCAAAAGCAAAACATTGGGGCAGATTGGGATTCCTCCACAGAGGGGCATGAGGAGAAGGCAGAAAGGGGCCTCCGAATTCTTCACTCTGAGCAACTATCCAGGCGCTGAAAATTGACCTCATTGATGTGGTTAAATCATAGGGTGATCTGGGTCCTTGAAAAACCAAATGAGCCAGTGCTTAATAGGAACCCACCACCACCGCCTCTAGAGCAACTGCAGCGTCATCATATGGGCCAGTGAGTCACCAACTGTCCTGCCAGAAAATATTTGTAAAAATTTGGCACGGCTAGGCCCCCCTCCTTCCAGGGCTGTTGTAACACTCCAAGTTTCAGTCTAGCTACCCTCCTTTGCCATAAGAATTCAGACACCAAACCATGAATGGATCTAAAGACTGATTTGGGGATCCATGCAGGCGAGGTTCTTAATGTATATAGCAATAATGGCAACAGTTTCATTTTAAGTAGGTTCACTCTTCCTATCAAGAAGAGAGGCAAGTTCCGTCGGACGCCATTTTTTTGCTTAAAAATTGATATAACAGGCGTTCAGCCAGAAATAGTCCGTAACTGAGTTAGTTATGGTAAGTCCCAAATACTTGACCCTAGACACCTTCTGAAGAGGTGTGGAGGCGAAGGCAGCTTTGAATACATCCTTGCCCAGGGGGAGAATTGTGGATTTGTGCTAATTTACATGCAGCCCAGAGAAGGTAGAGACATGATCTAAAATTGACAAGGCCTGGGGCATAGACGTGGTGGGGTCATCTAAAAATAGAACCACATCGTTGGCGTATAGAGCCATCTTCACCACTAAATTGCCCACTGTAATACCTTTCACTAGAGAGGAGGCACGCAAGGCCACAGCAATCGGCTCCATCATTAGGGCAAACAGCCCGGATGAAAGTGGGCAACCCTGCCTAGTCCCACGGCCAACCAGGAAAGACTGACAACCTACCATTCAGTTTGATAGCGGCTGTAGGATGATCATATAATAACATGACACAGTTTAAAAACACCTCACCAAAGCCCATGTGCTGTAAAACTGCCTGCATGTATTGCCAATCGACTGAATCGAATGCCTTTTGTAAATCTAGAAAAACCAACACTCTTTCGTCCAGGCCATCTGGATGCAGTTCGACATGAGTAAATACGCTCCGGAGATTTATATCAGTGGCCTTATGGGGCATAAAGCCGTTCTGGTCAGGAGAAATAAATAATGGAGCACTTTAGTGAGTCTGGAAGCTAGAATTTTAGTAAGAGTTTTTAAATCCATATTCAATAGTGCTATGGGCCTATAAGAAGCATATAGAGGATCTTTGTCCGATTTAGCGAGTAGCACTACATTGGCCTCATAGAAGGATGGGGGAAAGGAATTTGTACTAAGACATTTATTATATAAGGTTAGCAGATGCAGCGACAATTACTCCGCATAGTGCTGGTACCATTCCACAGGAAGCCCATCAGGGCCAGGAGACTTTCCATTGAGAAAGGAGCCAATAGCGGAAGCAACCTCCTCCCCAGTGAAAGGTGCATCTAGCAATAACCTAGCATCATCAGGTAGGACAGCCAGATTCAACCCCCTGCAAAAATCCAAAAAATGCCATGTTATCATATGGCAGTATGGGTGATTAAAGTGATTTATAAAAATCAACAAAGGTCTGAAGCACTTCCTCTGCCGAGGATCTCAAAACACCACCCGCACCATATACACAGGGCACCACAGTTGGCATGTAGGTGTCAGCAGTCAACATTGCCAACAATTTTCCATTCTTATCCCCGGCATCAAATAGGGTTTCAGCCTGCTTACGATCCATACATTGTGTTTGGTTGCAATAATGGAGGTTTAACTCCCTTCTCACCTGCTGGAGTGATCGCAAGGTCTCAGGAGTAAGAGCAGTCACATGGTCAGCTGCACAAGCGAGTTCCACATCCTGCAATATCTGAATGTCACTATTTTGTGACATTCTGGCTGCCTTTATGGCGGAAATATATTCACCCCTAACGACCGCCTTAATAAAATCCCACACCATCTGAGGGGTGGAGGAGTCTATATTGGCTGGCCAAATGGTGGTGAATTGTGTAGTTATCATTGGTTCCACCACCCAGCCTTGTTGCAACCACCAAGAACGGGCACCCACAGTGGAAGTTAGGCTCAAAGTGGCCTGCAGCAGGGTATGGTCTGAGATCCCCCCAGCTAGATATGCAACATCCGATACCCAGGACAGCAGGTTATGGTTAGCAAAGGCCATATCTAGTCTAGAAGAAGAATTAAATACATGAGACAAGTACGAATACTTCCGAATAGCTGGATTTTTCCATTTCCATAATTCACTAAGCCCAGCTGCCTCTGCCCAGGCTGCAAGATCAGGATTATGTGCCTTGGATGGGCTAGACATGTCCAGTGAATAGTCAAGTACGCATTTAAAATCCCCCATAATAAGAATTTTCAGAGGCAAAAGGGAAGCAAGCTTGTCAATTATGGAGTAGAGCACCGCAGCCTGAAAAGGTGGCAGCACATATACATTGACCAATGCAAATTTCAAGGAATCTATTTCTAGAACCACAGCTATATATCTCCTGGGAGGATCAGACAATACTTGGCTTACAGTACAATGCAGGCTTTTGTGCAAAATAATAGAGACCCCCCCTAGCATACGTGGAAAAGGTGGAGTGGAAGGCACGTTAAATCCAGTTCCTTTTCAAAGATAACATCCTATTTCCCATACGGTGGGTCTCCTGCAACAGCACCATGTATGGACTGTGGGTCTTTATATATTGTAGAACTGTGAATCTTTTAAACTTTGCATTTAATCCCCTGACATTCCAGGAGATAATGCGTAATTTATTGGTCATATTGCAGTGCAGGGGTAGTTCAGGATGACAAAGGAGTGAGGCATATCGAGGAAGTCATCTGATCTAGTGACAGCAGCACAGCCAATGAAGACTGAGACTTAAGCCCCACCAAGTGGCGTAGGAAAAAATTGCACTTTGAAACAAAAAAAGGGTAAAAAGAAAAATTTCAGAAACAGACCCTTGAAGAAAAAACATTGCTGCTTCCTGACCAACAAACAGTAACCAGTCAACAGAGTCAGAGAAGCTTTAGCGCCCAAAACTTGAAATAATCAGAGCTATTGCTCAAAACAGGTTTTTTTTAAACAACAGTGCAGGTGTCCCCAGAGTAAGGAGGTGGTCAATAGGGATGATGCATCAGGAGTAGAGCTCACCAAACCTGAGGAAACTGAACCGGCATCCATTGGAATGCAGCATGCCTGGGATCAAGGAAGGGACTCCAGCCAGTCCATTGCCACGACAGGTGTTTCAAAGTATTGAGTGGACCCATTATGTTGGACTCTGATCTTGCTGGGATACAACATACTGTACTTGAGGCCCTTTTCCCGCAGCTTCTTTCTCACCTCCACAAAGGATCTCCTGTGCTTCTGTAGTTCTGGTGAGAAATCAGGGAAGAGGTGCAGCACTGCATTGTCATACCAGATAGTTTGTTGTCTCCGCAACTCAGCCGGGATGAGATCTCTGTCCTGAAAATTAAGGAAATGAACAAGGAATGCGAGCAGGTGCGCCAGGGATTCTAGCACCAGTCGGGACTCTATGCACCCTTTCAACTTGATAGGCAGGCGAGACCCTCTGCAGGTTCAATACTTACTTGAAGAGAGATTCTGCAAAGGTGGCAGGATTATCTCCTTCTGCGCCCTCCGGCAACCCCACCACATGCACATTATTTCTCCACAGCCTATTTTCTGCGTCGTCAGATCGCGTCATCAGGATCTTCACTTGGCGCTGCAAATCCGGGAAGGTTCTATTATGGGTAGCAGCAGTATCCTCCACATCAGATATGTGGGTCTCAGCACTCCCCAGACGATATTCTGTTTCTTCCCAGCTGAATTTCTCCCTCACACGGGCAATACAAGAGGAGATCCCCAGGCAGAATGTAGCGGCAGGATGGCGGTAGATAGCTCCCTATGGACAGGATAATGCTGCAGGATGTCAGGAGCCTCTGTGAGACACGTCTTCCGGGCTTCACATCCTGGCCACGCCCCTTGTACATTCATACATTTGAACATAAAATATTACATGACAATCTTGGACATACATACAATGGACATTTTACTAATTTGTGATGCTGATTTGAGTATATGCTGTACAAAATAAAACCATAGTAAAAAGGATGTCTTTCCTTTTTTAAAAGCTTTCAGAAAATTCTTATTGAGCTTTTTATTTTTGTTTGCTTTTTTTGCATTTTTTTTTTCTGCTGATGACAATACCTATCAGATTAATGCTGAATTCTAAAGTTATCTGAGTTGCCTGATATGTAGTTTTTTCATGAAACTGGCATAATCCTTTTCAATGTCTGTCAGTCTCTTTCACTCCACTTAGCTTTTCAGCTATAATTCTTCCTATCCGCTACTGTCTTCTTTTTTTGTGAATGCTGTCATAACTGAAGACAAGGTTCTTCCAGTACAATAAAACAAAATAACAGTCATCATAGGAGTCTGCCCTGCTAGACTCACATCCTTTATATAACCTTTTCAGAATACAGACATGTCAGCCAGGTTCTTGTTTATGGTGACTGTATACTTCACACGATAAATATACATATTCTGTCTCTGAAAGTATAAAATGCTGTTACTATACAGTTGTTTTCTGTGCAATGTTTTATCTGATATGAAGCTTTATTGATTTATATATAAAATGTTGACAGTCCAGTATATTTTTTTATTTACAGTTTTGTGTAACTTGATAAAAATTTCCTGTAACTATTATTAAATCAAAAAGTTAGGCTTCCACTATACCAAATGTGTACTTTTGCTTACAGGTACATATTTTAAAGCTAAACTCCAGACAAATATTAAAAAATAATCCAGCTACAGCATGTGTTTATTTAAAATAAGTAAATGTATTTTAATATTCGAGATATAGACCCTGTGGATACAATATGCCAAAACGTCATTGTCCATGGAGAGCTACACCTTATTATAGCAGTCTTGCTTTTGGGTATTATCGGTGCTCACTCCTCCCCTTCCCCCACCTCTCTTTCCCACCTTCTTACTGTGGACATCCTTCCATTCCTCTTTCCTTATTTCTTATTTCCTTGTTGGAGATTGTGTTGTTTATTCAGACTTGACATCTGAGGCAAAAAAAAAGTGAAAAAGCAGCCAACACGACAATGTAAATAAAATGGACAAAAAAAGGAGGGGGAGTGCAGCACTATAAACAAATAAATACCAAGAATGTAATTGTCGACAATGATGTTACAATAAAAGAAGTGAAATAATATGTGAACAGTGACATAAATATACAGTAAATAAAGTAACATATGACCAGTATAAAGATCAATAAAAATAAATGTCCATATGTGATGAAAAGGGACCACATATAATGGTGAATCCCTGTGGTGAGTGATCCAAAACGAGCATGTGACAATCATTAAATTCTTGAGCAGACATCAAAGTGAATGGTGAATAACCATGAAAAGACCACCACTGAAAGTACTAGTTTCTTACCAGAAAGATTGGACTTGTACAGGTGTACACCTAACAAGCCAATCAAGCTTGGAAGGTATCCAATGAGGCACCAATTCAATGTATGGAATACAGTGTCTGGATGGACGTTCCATTGAATTCAGCAGAGTAGGCACAGCTTACATACAGATGCAAATCAGCCAAACCATAGATAAAGGAAAGCGATAGGGCACATAGCGTAATACTGTATAGGATATTTATTCCAGATAAAATCATAGGTATTACACTTACATTTGCCAATAGGAATACAAGCGCTTGAAAAAGAGACAATAACTGTGGACCAGCAAGAAATCCTGATGTGTTTCGCCTAAACAGGCATCATCTGGGGTGCTGGTCACCCACAATCACTGTCTATATATAGATGAATAAGCCCCCAAATGAGCAACAGCTCTGGTGTCCAATTACAGCTAATCTGCACTTACTTCCTGTTTCAGACAAGATGGCGACACCGCTTGAGTGTCAAGCCTCACTTTGGAAACAAGGAAGTAAAACCAGACTATTGTTTAGATCACTTCCGGGTATGAGGCAAGATGGCGCAGCCGCCTGTGTTCCAAGCCTCATTGTGATACACCAAAACAGGAAGTGATCTAGTATAATAGCAGACTATGCTGAGAAAAGGCATAGGGATGTAAAAGACATTACTGGGGGCTTAAATAAAGTAAAAATATAAAATAAACACATTGGTTGCCAATATAGTGGTACATAATAAACGCATACAGTGGCATGTGAATGCAAAAGTACAAAATGCACATAAGATACAATGTATAATAAAAAATAAAAAAAATTAATGGATGTATTTTAGGGAAGAAGTAAAAAATAAAATAAAAATTTAATTTTTAAATTTTTAAAAATGAGAGAGACATTAATAAGCAACTAGGCAATATGGTCTATATAGAAATGAGTTAACCTTGGTTAATAAAAGCATTAATATCCCACTTTATATTGAGACCAAAGGGGGGAGTAAGTCTGAAGCTTATATATCCAGTAGGTTTCCATAAGGATTCTTCCCACCCACCCGGCCGCCCAATCATAAGTGACATTGATTCTGTTACTTCTCGAATTGGTCGCTATGTTGATTTCTACCTCCAGCCTATGGTCAAAAGCACTCCTTCATAATTGAAGGACGCTACTGACACTTTTAGGCTTTTGGAGAATGTTGTGGTACAGGATGACCTCATAATGGCCATTGTTGATGTGGCGTCCCTGTACACCTGTATTCCCCATGATAGAGGTATAGAGGCTGCATTTCTTCCAATGCGAGGATTCTCTCACTGACCTACAGAAGGAGTTTATAGTAGAATTATTAGAATTCGCTACCACACACAATTACTTCTGGTTCGACCAGAAGTTTTTTCTGCAACAAAAAGGCATCACGATGGGGACTAAATTTGCCCCCAGCCTCGCTAATCTTTTCATGGCCAAATGGGAGGAGGATGTTGTCTATTCTGAACAAAGACCTTCTCTTTGTGTTATATATATTTGGCAATACCCTTTGGTGAGATCGAGAGTTGTCTTGTATCGGGCACTAGTACGATAGGACTGGAGCAGTCACTCTGGGACTCCTCTATCACACCCAATTCCAGCATCCTTTGAACCTCCCCATGTATTGCCTCCCGTCGGGCCTCTGGTATTCTATAAGGTTTTAGTTTTACCCTTTCTCCTGGCGGGGTGATAATGTCATGCTCTATGCCAGATGTTTCTCCCAGCAGCTCAGAGAAAATCTCTTTGTTGCGAAGTACAAACTCTTTAACCTCCTGTTGTTGTGGTTTCGATAAGGTGACTGCGATTCCAACCTCAGGAACTAAGCAATCAGATTTGGCTGGTGGCAAAGTCTCTGCGACTAGGGATTCCCTATCCCTCCAGGCTTTCAGCAGATTGACGTGATATATCTGTTCCGGCCTTCGCCTTCCTAGCTGTCTGACCCTGTAGTTCACCTCACTCACTTTTTCAATTATGTGGTATGGACCTTGCCATTTGGCCATGAATTTGCTTTTAACCGTAGGGACTAACACCAATACCCTATCTCCCGGGGGAAAAAATACGGGTCTTGGCCCCACGGTTGTATACTCTCTGCTGTGCTAACTCCGCTTGGGCGAAATGTATCTTTGCATTACCTGTGCAATTCTATCTTGCATCAGGGCGACATGCTTAATCACACTCCTGTGGAGAGAACTCTCAATTTCCCAAGTTTCCTTGGCGATATCCAGCAGCCCTCTTGGGTGTCTCCCATAGAGTAACTCGAAGGGTGAGAAAGGGTATTAGACTGTCCCAATTCTTTTTATCTCTATCCACCACCTTCTTTAACATTTGTTTTAGGGTTTTGTTGAATCTTTCAACCGACCCATCTGTTTGGGGGTGATACATAGACGTACGCAATTGTGTCACTTTGAACAACTCGCAGAGTTCTTTCATAACCCGGGACATAAAGGGTGTACCTTAGTATGTAAGCAGATCCTTACAATTACCCACATGGCTAAAAGCAAGAGATAGCTCTTTGGCTATGGTTTTGGCCGAGGTATTTTGAAGAGGAATTGCTTCCGGATAACGGGTGGCATAGTCCAATATAACCAAAATGTACTGATGCCCCCTAGCAGACTTCATTATCGGACCTACCAAATCCATTGCGATCCTCTCAAAGGGGACCTCAATGATAGGAAGAGGTATCAGCAGATTACGGTAATGTGTGACACACAGGGCAGGAGGAACAATAATTTTCTGTTTCCTTCATGATCCCAGGCCAATAGAATCTCTGCAATACTCTCTCTCTGGTTTTCTCTGTTCCCAGATAACCTCCAAGAATGTGCCCATGGGCTAATTCTAACACCAACTTCCTGTAAGGTTTGGGCACCACCAGTTGCTCAATGGTTTCCTCTGCCCATTGAGCCACAGGTCCCTTTCCAGAATGAAGTACGGGTAAGTGCAAGTCTTATCTGGGTTCACTAACTCGCCATCTATTTTCACCATATTTTCCCGTGCCGTTATTAGGGTGAGGTCTTTTAACTGTTCTGTGGCAAAATTTTCCCTGTGAACCTGGAGATCCGAAAACTCCACAGACAGCATGTTTTCATCTGAGGATGTTGGCTCCTCCCCAGTTTCCCCAGCCAATACCGACAAGGGAAATTCTGGAGAGTCCTCACCACTGTCAGAGAAGTTCTGGTCATCACCTTCCTGGTCTATAGGGGCACCAGTGGGGGGCTCAGGACAATCCCAGAGTTCCCAGAACTTTGGAAAATCTTTTCCCACAATGGCATCATGTGGTAAGTGAGACACTAACCCCACCTGATGAGAGAGGTTACCTTTTGGGGGTCTCAAAAAACACTGAAATCACAGGATACTCTTGGGTGTCCCCATGCACACAAATAACAGCCACCTTGTTATTCCCAGAGACCTCTGTAGTAACTAATTCAGCTTTTATCAATGTCACCAGGCTACCCGAATCCAGCAACACAACATTTCTACCATTAATACACATTTTACATAAATGTTTCTCAGGTCCCCGAATGGCAGTGCATGCAACTGTCGCAAACAGCGACTGACGTCTGTCCCTTATAAAGTCACATTGCATAGGCTCATCCACAACTGGGCAATTGGCTGCAATATGTCCCTCTTGCTGGCAGCAGTAACAAATAATCTGGCTCCCGCCAGACATTAGGTAGAACTCCCACCCTCTCACTCTCTCCACCCTCACTTCTTGGAGTCATCTTACCCGCCACCAGGGATGGTCTGGTCTTAGGATGGAAAGTCCGTGAGTCCCTGGAAAAGGCGGTCAGGTTCTCTGTAGCCATGTACCTCTCCACCAGATCCACATCTGCAGTTTCTGGGTCTCCATGGCTTACCCACTTTTGGATGGCAGTAGGAAGAGCTCTCAAGAAACGATCCATAACGACACGTTCCACAATCTTTGGTGCGGTCAAAGTCTCTGGCTGCAGCCACTTTCTGCTCAGGTGAATGAGTTCATACATTTGAGACCTGGGGGTTTTCCAAGCTGGAAAGTCCAGTTATGTACACGCTGAGCCCGGACGGCCAGGGTGACACCCAGCCATGCCAATATTTCCGTTTTTACCACCACATAGTCTTTTGCTTGGTCAGGCTTTAGGTCATAATAAGCTTTCTGCGATTCCCCACTTAACAGAGGGACCGCCAATCCAGCCCACTGCTCCTTAGGCTAATTTTCCCTTTCAGCAGTCCTTTCAAATGTGGTCAAAAACACCTCTGGATCATCCTCTCCAGTAATTTTTGTCAGTAAACGGCTCACACCAAAGGATGCGGTATTAGTGGAACCACTTGCCTCACTGGTCTGCGGACATTGCTGCATTAATGTCTCCATTTGTTGTTGGAGACTCTGCTCTTGCTTTTGTAACAGGTCTATGAAGCGGGCCTCAGATTGCTGCTGGGCTTGTTGCTGAGCTTCCAGACTCTGCTGGTGAGCTTGCTGCTGAGCTGTGAGGCTCTGTTGCAAACTTACATTTGTCTGCTGTTGAGCTGCAAGGCTCTTTTGTAAACCCGCATTTGTCTGCTGCTGATTTGCATTTGCTACAGCCAGCTGTCTCAGTATCTCCTCCATGCTGGCCAAAAAAAAAACTGCGCCGGCTTCTTCACCAACTGTGAGGGGGTTAGCTCGGCAGTGGGTGTGTGTGACCCCTGGATGGGTTCACCACACAAAATCAGGCAGAGCAGACAGCGTTATAGGTGAAAAAAACAAAGGTGCTGTTCATTTATTGTCATGGTTATGCAGTAATCTTTCTCTGTCAGCTTACCTTCTCCTCATGTGTTCAGACTAAGAGGCCAGCCACTCACACCTGGCTGGTTTTATAACCTTTCCTCTAAGCATGGCCCCACCCCAGGCCCTATCAGGAAACCCTATATTAACCTGTGCACTGCAAGCCAGCAGTGCTGATCAACCATTGTGTGTTAGCTTTTGTGTGTACTTGCTGTGTTTGCTACGTCTGATTCCAGTTTCTGACTTTGGCCTGTTCTCGACTTTCCCTGTCTGCATGTGACCCTGACCTTTGGCATGTCCCCAACTATGCCTGTTTGCCTGTGACCCTGAACCTTGGCGTGAACTCTGTTGTCCGTGTCTGCTTGTGGCCCCGACCTTGGCTTATTCCCTTACTATCCCTGTCCTCCTGTTGCCTACTGTGGGTGTGAGCTGGGGGTCGCGACCTGGAGCCAGTTGCAGCCCAGTCCATCCTCACCACTAGAGGCTCTGGTGAACACCTGCTGGTTCTTAGACTCCGCGCCCCAAGGAATCTTATGCTCTAACCCTGGTGGGATCCGTGTTCCAGCGGCCCTGCCTTCCTTACCACCCTGACTCCCATCCGCAGCAGTCAGCCGTAGGGTCCACTACCTTGCGGTGCACTCCTGATCCCAACGGCGTGCATCTGTCACCTAGCCTCAAGGTGATCTGACATTTATACTATGTGCAGTGAAAAATATAACAGCAAAACAAAAAGAAACATAAAAAGAAATCCTGGTCAGCTTGACCGCTTACTACACACATAGATTCCCTTTCTAATAACTAGGTGCAGCCTTGTGCTGCCCCAGTCCCTATCTCCCTGTTTTAGAAGTTTACAACAGGTGTTAACTCACCGCACAGGACAGATACCATACTCCCCAGTCTACACAAACACAAAACTGGTTCCAGCATGCTGGGGTTTTTTTATAGGTCTTAATGAGCCCACTTACTTCAGCTGGGCTCATTAACTCTTCCCCTGCAGGACACCCAGTACTCCCACTAATGGTGTAAGTCGGCATAAAGCCTGAATCTAGGGCATACATATTTTCCATCCTGGATGCAACCAGGTGATTTTACCTGCCTGCTGTCACACAAGCTACAATATCTAGTTCAATGGGAAGGATATGGGCCAGAAGAATTTTTTTGGGAGCCTGAGGAGAACGTTCATGCCCCTAGATTAACAAGAGAATTCCACCAGAGGTTTCCCCACAAACCCAGCCCTAAGACATCCAGAGAACGTCCTGAGAGGAGGGGAGTACTGTCAGGACCCGGGCTCAAACCTGGGACCTCTTCTGTGTCCAGCTTTGACTCTTCCCACTGAGCTAAGTGAGACACTAGACAGCTCCCTGCCTGATCTATTGCACAATCCTACCTGATCCATTGGACATCCTTGCCTTGTGTCTTGATTGCTGCTGAACCTTGAACTCCTTGCTCCTCCCACCAAATTCCTATATAAGCCTTGTCTCAGCACTTCCTCTTTGCCAGGTTATTGTGCCTTCTTAGTCAGTGCCTAGCTCTTGTCTTCCCTGCTGCCATCTGTATTTTGTTACCACTTTTGATCGACCCTTGGCTTGTTCCTTGACTACTCTACTGCCTGATCCCAACCTGCAACTACTCGTTACTGACCTTTTGGCTTGTTCACTGACCACGCTGCTGTTTGTACATTATCTGCTCATCCGCTACTGGACCCCAGCTTGCTCACACCCTTGTAGGGCAAACCTGAGGACCACGATCTGGTACTAACACGCAGCTAAATCCATCTCCACCATCAGGAAATATGGTGAACATTTATTAATTAGACTCCGCGCCTCAGGTGAGCCTGTGTCATCTGCCAGGGTGACTGCCTGTGTACCTATCCTGCTGGTCAGTGGTAGTCCTGCAACTGCTATAGCAACTGGTCTTCAAGCCTGAGGCCTGATCGTGACAGTAACGGTCTAAAGTGTCAAAGATGTTTAAAAAAAAGGATTGTGAATCATTTGGGGAGTATACTGATGCAATTGTCAGTATGCGACCATTGATAGAACCCTTTAAAATTAAGTATTGTTTGTCTGCATCCTTATATACAATTTGTACATCAAAAATTATTGAATTACAAACAAAGATAGCTACCCCATGGGATTTGGAAGAAAAAGTGGTATAATGGAACTGGCTGTAAGTTTTGTCAACATATTGTGGATGATTTGAGGAAGAAAAGTGGATTTCTTGTAAAAGAATTATGTCTGCGCCCAATCTTTTATAATGACAAAATGCTTTTTTGCATTTGTGGGGAGACTTAAAACCTTAGACGTCATGTGAAAATATTCTAAGACCCATTAGTAAAAGGGAAGAGGGAAGCTAGAAATTCTATGTAGACAGGTAATAAGCCATTGGGTGCAAAATAGATGATAAGGATGGCTTATTTTGAACTTATAGGCAATTCCATTGCAACAAGAATCAAAAATACATTGTAGAATAAGATATAATACTGATACACAATATTGCTTGATTAATAACCTCAATATTAAAACTGTGAAATTCCATATGAAGAAAAAGGATGAGAGGGTAATTTAGATCTTCCAATATACAAATAGCAGAAAAACCATGCTATAAAGGCCAAATAAAAAGAGAAAAAAAACAAGGCAATCAAGTGACATGTGACTTGACCATGCAAAACAGATGTGAGAACATAAATGTCCAATACTTGCTCACAAAGCCAGAACGACCATCCCAGGACTCCTAGGGGGCGCTGCTAGGCAACAGAAGCAAGTAGGGGGACAAACCAGCGACAGCAGCTGAGCCAAGCATTATTATCTTCTTTTTAAATATAAGCATGCATGTGATGAAGATTATATAGCACCTATACTAATGTTGGAGTGGTGTAATCTGAACTAACAGATAGCAAAAGTTCAAAAGTAAATGGTAAACAAGAAAATTAACAAAAATTTAAACCTTAATAAATGGGAAAGAATGTGAGGATGTAGAGGGTAAGAACTTTGCATTCAATTCTTTCAGTCATTGTGACAGCAAACAGCTAGATATATATTATCTGAAGAATCTTGGTGTATGATCTAACTTTGACCTCTGAGGGTGTTAGAACTGCTCTAGTGAGTATGATGAACAAACATAACTCATTTTCTTAAAGGCAAAGGTGATTCCAAAAGACTTCTGGTAAAAACAGAACTGGTACTTTTCAAAACCAAAACTCAGGTTCTGGGGTCATATCCAATATTTGCTCTTTGTTGGTTGTTTAATTGAATAGTCTGTATCAGACCGTCTACATCGTCATTGATACCAGTGTATGTGAAAAGGTATTATTCAGAGAATAATAAAATTCAGATGACGACTTATTTATAGTATCTCACAAAAGTGAGTACACCCCCACATTTTTGTAAATATTTTATTATATCTTTTCATGTGACAACACTGAAGAAATGACACTTTGCTACAATGTAAAGTAGTGAGTGTACAGCTTATATAACAATGTAAATTTGCTGTTCCCTCAAAATAACTCAACACACAGCCATTAATGTCTAAATCACCACCAACAAAAGTGAGTACACCCCTAAGTGAAAATGTCCAAATTGGGCCCAAAGTGTCAATATGTTGTGTGGCAACCATCATTTTCCAGCACTGCCTTAACCCTCTTGGGCACAGAGTTCAACAGAGTTTTGCAGGTTGCCACTGGAGTCCACTTCCACTCCTCCATGATGACATCACGGAGCTGGTGGATGCTAGAGACCTTGCGCTCCTCCACCTTCCGTTGGAGGGTGCCCCACAGATGCTCAATAGGGTTTAGGTCTGGAGACGTGCTTTGCCATCACCTTTGCCCTCAGCTTCTTTAGCAAGGCAGTTGTCATCTTGGAGGTGTGTGTTGGGGTCGTTATCATGTTGGAATACTGCCCTGCGGCCCAGTCTCCGAAGGGAGGGATCATGTTCTGCTTCAGTATGTCACAGTACATGTTGGCATTCATGGTTCCCTCAATAAACTGTAGCTCCCCAGTGTCGGCAGCACTCATGCAGTAATACATGTCCTTTGTCTGCTTGTCTTCAGCAAACTGTTTATGGCCTTTCTTGTGCATCATCTTTAGAAGAGGCTTCCTTCTGGGATGACAGCCATGCAGACCAATTTGATGCAGTGTGTGGTGAGTGGTCTGAGCACTGACAGGCTAACCCCCACTCCTTCAACCTCTGCAGCAATGATGGCAGCACTCATATGCCTATTTCTCAAAGGCAACCTCTGGATATGACGCTGAGTAGGTGCAATCAACTTCTTTGGTCGACCATGGTGAGGCCTGTTCTGAGTGGAACCTCTCCTGTTAAACAGCTGTATGGTCTTGGTGACCATGCTGCAGCTCAGTTTCAGAGTCTTGGCAATCGTTTTATAGCCTAGGTCATCTTTATTCACTTAAAGACCGAGCCTCTTTTTCAGACTCAGTGTTTACAAGTTAAAAACATTTTTTTTGCTAGAAAATTACTTAGAACCCCCAAACATTATACTTTTTTTTTCTAACACCCTAGAGAATAAAATGGTGGTCATTACAATTACTTTTTGTCACACCGTATTTGCGCAGCGGTCTTACAAGTGCACTTTTTTTGGAAAAAAAATCACTTTTTTGAATAAAAAAATAAGACAACAGTAAAGTTGTGAATTATATTGTGAAAGATAATGTTACGCCGAGTAAATTGATACCCAACATGTCACGCTTTAAAATTGTGCCCGCTCGTGGAATGACGTCAAACTTTTACCCTTAAAATTCTCCATAGGCGACGTTTAAAAAATTCTACAGGTTGCTTGTTTTGAGTTACAGAGGAGGTCTAGGGCTAGAATTATTTCTCTTGCTCTAACGATCGCGGCGATACCTCACATGTATGGTTTGACCACCGTTTTCATATGCGGGCGCTACTCACTTATGCGCTCACTTCTGCATGCGAGCTCGTCGGGACGAGGTGCTTTAAAAATGTTTTTTTTCTTATTTATTTTACTTGATTTTATTTATTTTTACACTGTTTTTTTTTTTTTAAATGGGTCACTTTTATTCCTATTACAAGGAATGTAAACATCCCTTGTAATAGAAAAAAGCATGACAGGTCCTCTTAAATATGAGATCTGGGGTCAAAAAGTCCTCAGATCTCATATTTGGACTTAAATGCAATAAAAGAAAAAAAAAATTGTCATTTGAAAAAATGACAACAAAAAAATGTGCCTTTAAGACGTATGGGCTGAAGTGATGTTTTGACGTCACTTCCGCCCTGCTATGGTATGGAGACGGGTGGGGGCCATCTTCCCCTCACTCGTCTCCATACTCAACCATGGACAGGTTCTGAGCACCTCCGCCGCTGCCAACGGCTCCGGTAAGCGGCGGAGAATCACCGCAAGATCACTGTTATCAGCGGCGGGAGAGGGGTCACCTCCCCTCCCGTCGCTGATAACGGTGATCTTGCGGTGAATCTGCCGCAGAGACCACCATTATCGTTAACAGAACTGCTCACTGAAAAGTTGGATACCCCGGTTATAGCAGCAGCTGCTGCCGTTACCGAGATATCCATCTTCAAAGTGTCGACGTATATGTACAGGAGCCGGTCGGCAAGTGGTTATGTAAACCAACAATTCTTTTTTTCAGATCCCCTTTGAGAGTTCTTTGTCATGAGGTGCGATGTTGAACTTCCAGTGACCAGTATGAGAGGGTGAGAGCGATAACACCACATTTAACACACCTGCTCCTCATTCACACCTGAGACCTTTAAACACTAACAAGTCACATGACACCGGGGAGGGAAAATGGCTAATTGGGACCAATTTAGACATTTTCACTTAGGGGTGTACTCACTTTTGTTGCCAGCAGTTTAGACATTAATGACTGAGTGGTGATTTATTTTTAGGGGACAGCAAATTTATACTGTTATACAAGTTGTACACTCATTAATTTAAATTGTAGCAAAGTGTCATTTCTTCAGTGTTAATATAAAAAAGAGAAAATGGCGCAAGATGTTACCAAAACATGCAAGAAAAACAATAAACATGAAAATAAGATAAAATTAAAATAAAGTCCCAAAAGTCCGCAATGTCCAAAAGGAGACCGTATGGGGCTGCAATAGGGCGTATGAGTAGTGGTAATAAAAAGCACATATAGGACATGACTAGGAAGTCCCAAATCAGCAGGATTGACAAAAATCAAATGGGTATGATACTGGACACCAGCGGCTGCTCCCTTGGGAGTTGAAGCAAAACTCTGGGAGGCAATGTGGAAAGGAGACAAGGTGCGCCAATCTAAGTGCAGTATCAAAACATAATTTAATGAAGATAAAACAAACGGCCAAATGACTACTCACAATGATTCAGTTAAAATCAGGCACATAAAAGTATGTAGATAGCCCAGAGACGTCATGTCAGCTGTTCCCAGTGCAGGATCTAAAGTGGGTACCAAGGCGCAAGGGGGGAGGCTGTCCACAGTAACGTGTTCTACGGCTTGTGGGTGCTGGGCTGTAGGGGGAAGGAAAAACCCAGATGTCCGCAAGGTGAGGCCGGCGTGTGATCGAGCACCAGAAACCAGGAAACAGGAACCGGATGAGGACCAGCGTGGAGCGCACCTGGCACTGCAGAAAGAGCAGCGGAAGTGTCGTTGGACGTGTCAGATGACGCGTTTCAATGCTTCCGCATTTTCTTCAGATCTAATAGGCTGATGGAGTGAGCATCATTTATACAGAAGGAGCTGGAGGCCGTCGCTACGGGACGGCGTCACCAGGAACACAACATACTAGCAATGTTAAGGGAAGTCCATCATCCATTGTCCATCCATCCCCATCTACCGATGGCTTGGTTCAAAACCTTTAAGATTAATACCAAGAAAAGTGAGAATTCATTAATTGAAAATAAATTAGGCAAGCTTAGAAGAGACCTTGATGATTATTCTCATCAGAGAGTTTTCAATTGGAAAACTAAACATATTCATTCCCCTCTTCATTTACAGTCGTGTGCCCCACTTGTCTCTGAGCACACACATTTCCCACCCTCTGGATTTCGTCCCACCCAGCCCAACGTGGATTTGGTATCTACACCTATCCTTCCCCCCCAGACTTCTTCCCACATCTTTGGCTGGTTGCACCAGTCAGTCTTGTATTACTTCCCCTGGCCCTTGTCTTCCTTCCTCTTCTCCCCCTGTCCCCCTCCCCATCTCCTCTGCTTCCCCCACACCCATTCCTTCTCGTTCCACTTCTGTCCCCTCTGATCCCCCATCTATTGACTCCACTAGCTCACCTACTCTCCATCATAACTCAGACAGACATTCAGGGACTGTTGACCACTCCTCCCTAGACAATCCCATTTCTTCTTCTTCTTCTTCTTTTTTAGTCCAGATCCCCTCACCCAGCCCAATTCCATCTCAATCCAAAAGAAAAAACACAGAAGAAGCAGGAGAGGGGGACATCACAAACCCAGATTCACTGCGCCACCCAAAGTACGGAAACTGTAAAAAATTTTAATTTATCCTCATACACACTTAATGACCATGAAATCTCATTGTTATCTCGAGGCCTCAATTTTGCTCCCACTGTTTTTCCCAATTCATTTACCATATTCAAAGACTTAAACAGATTTATCTGTGATCTCACACTAAAAAGACATTACAATATCAAGGATAAGAAAACCTCCATGCCAATCACCACCACGCCAGATGATCCTCAACCCACGCCGGATACATCAGCTGACTATCAAGCCATTTTAGCTTTATGTGAACTATGGAACACTGACGAGGATGACGACCTGATAGCTTGGTCTCAATACTCTCAGCCTACTCCACCCAATCAACATACTTCTTTTAGGCCTAAATCTATTTTCAGCCCTACTCAATCTAAAGGTCCCTTTTTAACCACCTTTTATCAAGTTGTGTATAAAGAACTCTCAGATCTCTGCTCTTTAGAATCTTCTAAAGCTCATTACTCCACTCGTAATCTCAACCCCCAGGACCTCAAAGCACTCAAATCCCTCAGTACCAATACTGAAATTATCATCAAACCTGCAGATAAAGGGGGTGGGATTGTGTTACAAAATAGATCTGACTATCTCCAAGAAACCTACCGCCTCCTTTCTGATACCCACACTTACGAAAAACTAAAAAGTGACCCATTGGCACAATTCACTAAGGAGTCTAAGGTCACCATTTCACAGGCACTAGCTCAGGGTATCCTCAGCAAATCAGAGGCAGCATTCTTTCTAAAACCCTTTTTCCAAGTCCCGTACCTGTACCACTTACCTAAGATTCACAAAGACACTAATAACCCACCAGGCCATCCCATTGTGGCTTCCATGAATAGCACCACCGCCAGCTATTCATTATATATAGACCAATTTTTACAACCATTAACTCAGTCCCTCCCATCCTATATCAGGGATGTGACCCATTTGATAGATCTTTTACAACCCTACAGATGGGAGTCCTCTTATGTGTGAGTTTCTTTGGATGTGTGTTCCCTCTACACATCCATACCCCACGAAGTAGGACTTAAAGCAGTTGCACACTACCTTCATTTCAATCCTCTCTTGAATTCTTCCGAGATAGATTTCATCATCTCTGCAACCAAGTTCTGTTTAGAACATAATTATTTTACTTTTGATGGTTACTTTTACTTAGAGAAACAGGGGACGGCTATGGGCGCTAACTTCGCACCGAGTTACGCCAACCTGACCATGGGACTATGGCAGACCAGGTGTATTTGGGATAACAATCCTTTCTCGGCACACCTGGTCTTCTATGGTCATTATATAGATGACATCATTATTATTTGGGACGGTCCCCCTAGCTCTGTATATGATTTCATTACCTTTTGCAACAACAACCCATTTAATTTATCTTTTACATCTGTCATAGATCCAGTATCCATTTGCTTTTTGGAATTGGAATTATTTCATATCAATAATCAGATTGTCACTAAGAATTACACCAAACCCACGGCCGGGAATTCCTTTTTACATTTCTCCAGTTGTCATCACCCTAGATGGGTTAACAATATACCCAAAAGCCAGTTCCATCGGCTTAGGAGAAATTGCACTAGAGTAGAGGACTATAGTTCCCAATGCACCACTCTCTCTAAGAAATTTACAGACAAGGGCTACCCGACCCACACCATTAATGAAGCTGCTTCCTTTTATCTTACGCATACTCTTCCTAAACCTAAGAATCAGAACACTGAACCAACAATTAGATTCATCACGCAATTCCACGTGAGTCACAAAAAAATGGAACACATTATCAAAAAACATTGGTCCATTTTGACCCAAGATCCTCATCTATCATCATCTTTCCCTTTTGTTCCCAAATTTGCCTACCGCAGGGCCCCCAATGTTAAGGCAAAAATTGCTCCAAGCAAAATTCAAGTTCAGAAAAAATCCCTTATATCCAAACAACTTACCCTCATTCTACTAGTTGGCATGTACCGGTGTAATAAAGCGATATGCCCCACCTGTCCCCCACGGCCAGGAATTCCTTTTTACATCTCTCCAGTTGTCATCACCCTAGATGGGTTAACAATATACCCAAAAGCCAGTTCCATCGGCTTAGGAGAAATTGCACTAGAGTAGAGGACTATAGTTCCCAATGCACCACTCTCTCTAAGAAATTTACAGACAAGGGCTACCCGACCCACACCATTAATGAAGCTGCTTCCTTTTATCTGATGGATACTCTTCCTAAACCTAAGAATCAGAACACTGAACCAACAATTAGATTCATCACGCAATTCCATGCGAGTCACAAAAAAATGGAACACATTATCAAAAAACATTGGTCCATTTTGACCCAAGATCCTCATCTATCATTATCTTTCCCTATTATTCCCAAATTTGCCTACCGCAGGGCCCCCAATGTTAAGGCAAAAATTGCTCCAAGCAAAATTCAAGTTCAGAAAAAATCCCTTATATCCAAACAACTTACCCTCATTCCACTAGTTGGCATGTACCGGTGTAATAAAGCGCTATGCCTCACCTGTCCCCATGTCAAACACGGTAGGAAAACCTTCAGTACCAATGGTAACCAATACACCCTTAAATCCTTCTTCAATTGTTCTACAACCTACGTGATTTACTGCATCTCCTGCCCTGGTGGGCTTCTATATGTGGGGAGAACGATCAGAACCCTATGCGCTAGGTTCGGAGACCATAGAAGAGCTGTCCAAGCCAATAACCCTCTATACAGTACTGCCTGTCATTTTACTACTCACCATCAACAAAACACCTCTGATCTAAACGTGTGGATCATAGAATCTATATCAGATCAATTTTCCTCAGCAGAAAGATTTCAATGCCTATGTAGGCAAGAAACTTTCTGGATATACACATTAAATAGTATGACACCAAATGGCCTTAACGAAGAAATAGAGATTAATACAGTTATATAACATGCCCTCTGTTCCTTCTTTTTCTTTGACATTACCCCTATGATATGATGTCTGATTATCATTATTTTGATTTTGTACTGTTTTTAGATGCATACTATATATAATTTGCGCAGTTTTTTCATTATCATGTATTCTAGGCCTCATAGCCTTCCTTCTTCCCTCCCTCCTTTTTTAGGCTATTCTTCCATAGTACACTTACTGATTTTAATATTCCCAATTTTATAATTAGCATTCCATATACATGGTTACTCTTTGTAGAGTTTCTCTCTCTTCACTAGCTTCTTTATATGTGCGTGTATATATATATATATATATATATATATATATATATATATATGTACGTATATGTGTATGTATTCTCTGTATATGTATATATATATATATATATATATATATATTTCTTCAAAGATATATTTTCTATATACCTCATATATTTACACCTTTTCATATAATTTTTCATCTGATATATTTTTTCATCTATATGCTTTACCACTTTCTTATCACTGTTTTCCATGTCCTATTTTATATTTATTTTTATTTATTTTTATATATTTATTTATTTTCTATTTTCACCTTTATTTTTATCTTCATGTTTATTTTTATTTTTTTTCACTTTTGCTTTTATTTTTATTTTTATTCTTATTCTTATTTTTATTCCTTTTTTATTTTTATTCTTATCTTCATTTCTATCTTTATATTTTTTGTTCATTTCTATTTTTATCTATTTTATCATCTTCTAATATTCTTTCTCTGTTTATTTTTATATATACATATATAATTTTTTTAATATATTTTTCATTATTCAGTTCATTCTTCTATTATTTTTATTTATATTTCTTTTAATTTTTCTTGCATTATAATTTCTACTCACATCCTTTCCTTCAGCACTTTTCTTTTCCCCTTTTTTCCTTTTTTCCATTTCCTCACTGTCATTGTATCCCACCATTTCATTTTTATCTTCATGCACCCATTTTTCTATATTCTTTTCTATTTTTTCTTTGGCGTTAGGTATGTATTTCCATTCATTTGGTTTATTCCCATTATTTGTACCAGCATTTCTTAGTATGACTTCCCTTAACATTGCTAGTATGTTGTGTTCCTGGTGACGCCGTCCCGTAGCGACGGCCTTCAGCTCTTCTATATAAATGATGCTCACTCCATCAGCCTATTAGATCTGAAGAAAATGCGTAAGCACTGAAACGCATCATCTGACACGTCCATCGACACTTCTGCTGCTCTCTCTGCAGTGTCAGGTGCGCTCCACGCTGGTCCTCATCCGGTTCCTGTTTCCTGGTTTCTGGTGCCTGATCACACGCCGGCCTCACCTTGCGGACATCTGGGTTTTTCCTTCCCCCTACAGCCCAGCACCCACCAGCCATAGAACACGTTACTGTGGACAGCCTCCCCCCCTTGCGCCTTGGTACCTGCTTTGGATCCTGCACTGGGAACAGCTGACATGACATCTTTGGGCTATCTACATACTTTTATGTGCCTGATTTTAACTGAATCATTGTGAGTAGCCATTTGGTCGTTTGTTTTATCTTCATTAAATTATGTTTTGATACTGCACTTAGATTGGCGCACCTTGTCTCCTTTCCACATTTCTTCAGTGTTGTCACATGAAAAAAATTAATAAAATATTTACAAAAATGTGAGGGGTGTAGTCACTTTTGTGAGATACTGTGTGAAAGTAAGCCTGCTTTATGGACAGGAGGTAGGGAATCCGTTCAAATCACATACAATGTGATCTCTTTAGTAGGAAAATCAATGCAACAACCTTGGAAAGTAGAGCTAACTGAGGTGAAAAAGTGATCATAAGTGTGGTTAAGCTGCTTAATCACGGGAGGATTGACGTCATCTTCTTCGATCTCTTTGGTCCTGGTGTGATGATATTGTATACTGTGTATAGTGTATCATTGTGCAGTACTGTTAGTTTAAATAGAAAACACTAACGATATCTAATTCTTGCCAACTGCAGGATTGAAGTGACTTTCTTCATTCTGTGTCTCCTGTCTAGTGTGGCAGGGGAGATGTCTGGGTATATTTGGATCCTAGTGCCATCCAATTCTATGTTAGAAGTATTCCTGGATGCACGCATGACATCTTCTTTAGTAAGAAAGTCTTTCATGCACAGGGTCACATCATAGGGAGGTTTATCTGATGGTAGTTTTGGGCGGAGAGCCCTATGGATCTTATCACATGTAAAGGCCGATAACGGTTTGTCGGGTAGGAGATTATGAAAGAGTTTGTAAATGGCTGGCATGAGATCAGTCACTGACTCAGGGATCCCGCGTAGCCGTATATTATTATGGCAATTTCTGTTATCTAGGTCTTCCACCTGGGCCTGTAAATAGGAGAAGTTATCAGCCAACAATTCATAATCTTTCCTGAGATCATTATGTGCCAGAGATAGTTCATCGTGTTTAGTCTCAAGAATATCAGTGCAGCCACCTAGGGCAGCAATTTCCTGGGGTAGGGCATTCATGGATTTATGCAATTCAAGCTGTATCTTGTCTACCAGATTTCATATATTGCAAACAAACTTGCATCTAGATCCGCCTTAGAGAGCAGAGGGGTATCTCACTGTCCCTCTTTGCTGTAGTGCGCTCAGGAGTGGAGCTGCTGGAGGCCGCAGGTGACTTGGTGCCATTTTGAGACATCTTTGCTATGTCCTTGGTGCGGAGTAGGTAGGTGGTTAGTGAGTGCTGGGAGGGCCGACTGCACGTCTTTTTGCCCGACGGCATGCACAAGAAAGTCCCACAGGGGTGTGTGTTAATCGGCCATTTTTTGTCGCTTATAGCCCTGGGAATCATGCTTGGCAGTCCGGGTCCAGCAGAGCTGTTCTCAGACGTGTCCGTCTCACATCGCGCCACTCATGTGGGCCCCCATGCATACAATTTCAGTTACTGCCCCTCAGTTTTCCCATTGGGGTGCCATGCCCCCCCACAACTCCTGAGCCTTACAATTACCATTTGGAGGTGTTCTCTTAGATTGCTATATAGCTGATTTGTAAGTATTGTTCTATTAATGGGCATTGTATTATTCATTCTGTGAATTGTTTCTGCTAGTACCAATGTAGGAGATTTCCATGCCTTGGCCACTGTTTGTTTTGCAGCCGTTATTAGTTGGATCATAAGTTTGAATTGAGAAAGTGTTAACCATTCCGGTTTTAGATTAAGTACAGTTAAATATGGATCTGGTTGTATTATTTTTTTAAATATTTTAGATGCAATCACGAAGACTTCCTTCCAGAAGGTTTGGATTACTGGGCATGTCCACTATATGTGTAAATATGTGCCTATTTCTGGGCATCCTCAAAAACAAAGAGCTGAGGTATTAGGTGAATATTTTGCCACTCTAGCGGGTACAAGGTACCAGCGAGTTAGGACTTTATAATTTGTCTCCAGTGCGAAGATGTTGGGTGAAAATGACTTAGATGTGAGCCATATGTTAGACCAGTCCATGTCTTCTAAAGTTCGTCCCAGGTCCTCCTCCCACCTCTGAACGTAAGAGGGTCTATTAAGATTTGCTACTCCATATAATTGATTATAAAGTGATGAAATTGTACCTTTAGCAAATGGATCTTTTGTACAGATTGACTCAAAAATGGATAATTGGGATAATGGTGTATCCCCCTTTAGGAATGGTGTATAGAAATTTTTGATTTGGAGATATCTAAATATCTCAGAGTTTGGTAGATCATATTTTTCTCTAAGCGATGGGAATGAAAGGAATGATTTAGTTGCTATGAAGTCATTTAGTGTCTGAATGCCTGATGTTGTCCAAGCTTTAAAAGAATTTGGCTAGATCCATGCCGGATAAAAGGCCGGATTTCTGATAAAAGAAAGGAGAGGATTGTGTGGAGATTGTAACTGATATTTGGTTTTTAGTTTATCCCAGAGAGATAAGAAGTGTTTAGTTATGGGATTATGAATTTTAAAGCGGTCTTTAGGATCAAGCCATAATAAATTTGATATTAATAGAGGGTCATTTTCTGAAGCCTCTATAAATACCCATAATGGGATTTCCTGTTTTGCATGGTATTTGGACAGACTGGCCAAATGTGCTGCTCTGTAGTAGTTAGTAAAATTAGGGTATCCCAGGCCTCCTTTATTTTTGGGAAGATGTAGTGTGTGTATAGGTATACGTGGTTTAGAAGAGCCCCATATAAACGAAGTTGCTCTTTTTTGTACTATTCTCAAAAAATAGGAAGGAATTGGAATAGGGAGGACTCTGAATAGATAAAGCAATTTGGGTAGAATAGTCATTTTGATTGCATTAATCTTCCCTATCCAGGATAAAGGAAGTTGCGACCATTGTTTTATTAGATTTGTGATCTGTCTTAATACAGGAGGATAATTGGTTGAGAATAAGTCAGAATGAGATGCTGTTAAATGAATTCCAAGATATGGGATTGATTTTTCTGCCCATGTGAATGGGAGTGCAGCCCTAGCCGGGATCAATTCCATGTTTGTGAGTGAAATATTAAGCACTAGGCATTTCTTAGGATTAATCATAAGGCTGGATAGGGCTGCAAATCCATCAAGAGCTGGTATTAAGTTAGGACCAGAGACCTGTGGTGATGATAGAAAAAGTAATATATCGTCTGCAAATATACATAATTTGTGTGTAATACCTCCTACTTCAATGCCAGTTATAGTTTGGTTTGTTCTGATGTATTGGGCCATGGGTTCGAGTATTAGGGCAAATAATAAGGGAGATAATGGGCAACCCTGTCGGGTACCTCTTTCGATATTAAAGGCTTCAGATTTGTATCCAGCATATTTTATATAGGCTTTGGGTTTATTATATAATGCTTTGATCCATGTTAAAAAGTGGGGTCCAAAACCCCATTTTTGTAATGAATATTGCATATATTGCCAGGATACTGTGTCAAATGCCCTCTTAATATCGAGAGATAAAAAACATAAAGGGATTTTCCGTTTTTTAGCAATATGTGCCAATAACACTGCCCTGCGTATATTATCGCCTGCCTGTCTATTTGGCATGAAGCCTACTTGATCTCTATGTATTAATTTTCCTATAATGCTATTGAGGCGTTTTGCTATTATTTTTGCTAATAATTTAATATCGAGGTTTAACAGAGAGATAGGCCGATAATTCACACAGGAAGTATCATCAGAAAGGGGTTTTGGGATCATACAAACAATTGCCATTAGTGTTTCTTGCCGAAAAGAATGTCCATCTAGAAGTTTGTTAAAAGTTTCAGTGAGAATGGGAGAGAGTATTTCTGAGAATGTTTTATAGTATAAAGCCGAGTAGCCGTCTGGGCCTGGTCTTTTGTTAAGTTTTAGGTCTTTTATGGCGTTAGCAACTTCATCTATAGTTATAGGCTCATCCAAACTGCTTTTTTGATTCTGAGATAACTCAGGTAAGGTTATTTTTGAGAAGAAGGATTCAGCCTCTGTAGGATTAAATTAATTGTTTGTCTTGTATAAAGTTGCGAGATGTGAATGAAATTTATGGACTATTTTAACTGGATTACAAGTGTAAACATTTTTTGATAATTTCAAACGTATTGGTTTGAAAGATTTGTTAGTTAAATTTAATGCCCGAGCCAAATATGTACCTGGTTTGTTTGTATTCATGTAGAAATTGTGTTTGGAGCATTTGAGGGATTTATCAACTGACTCAGTGAGAAATAGATCGTATTGCAATCTAGATTTTTCCAGATGAGATTTTGTACTCTGAGATGGATTATCTTGAAATGATATGTAGGCTGCATTAAAACTGAGTTCTAGTTTTTTTGCTAGATTTTTGCGTTCCCGTTTAAATAGTGCCATTTGTCTTTGTATTGTACCACGCAAAACAGGCTTATGAGCTTCCCACAGTGTTATTGGGGAGATGTCTGTTGTAATATTAATTGATATGTATTCCTTTAAAGCTTGTTCAATGGCCATCTGATGTAGTGGGTGTTTGAGCATTATGTCCGGTAAGTACCACGTTGGGTCATGCGCTTTTGGTATGGCTGAGGCTATAGTAGTGTATACTGCATTATGGTCAGACCACGGAATCGGAATTATATCTGATGCAATAATTTCTGGTATCATTCCTATTGTTAGAAAAATATGATCTATTCTGGTGAAGGTTTGATGAGGGTGCGAGAAATAAGTGAATTTCTTTTTCATTAGGTTACTTTCTCTCCATGAATCTACCAGATTGTATTTGGAAAGAAGTTGAGAAAAAGGTAATCTAGAGGTTATTTTGGATGGTGTAAAAGGTGATTTATCTAGAAATGGGAGGAGGACCTGGTTCGAATCCCCACACATTATCACTGTTCCTATTTTGTGTGTATTAATCACTTGTAATATATGTGAGAGGAATGGTGTAGGTTGTTTGTTAGGAGCGTAGTAGGAAATCACCGTGATTGCTGTATCCATTATATAACCCATGAGTATCAGGTATCTACCTTCTGGGTCTTTAATTTCTGATGATAAGGTGAATGGTGTGGATCGGTGAAATGCAATTAGAGTTCCCCTTTGCTTGGTACAGACAGAAGCCGTGTAAATTTGTTGATAAAAAGGAGAAATATATTTTGGAGTAGAATCTTTGGTGAAGTGTGTTTCTTGGAGGCATACTATGTGAGCCTTCTTGTTATGGAAAGTACAGAAGGCTTTGGTCCTTTTTTGAGGGACATTTATTCCCTGAACATTCAGGGAAAGTATATTCAGTGGTGCCATGGCAATAGATCAAATAGTTTTGACTTACTTTTTGTTATGCAGAGCTGACTGCGCAGATCAACCTGTGTGGACTTAAGAGATGAATAGATAGAAAAGAAACCAGTGAATTCTGGAGTAAAGAGTAAACAAAAAACATATGAGATTAGATGATACATTGTATAAATTATTTTTTGCAAGTAATCACAATTTACCCGTGAAAGAGAATAAATATCTCTCTCAGGGGAATAAGTGCCTTCGTCACACTCCCACATAATATGGTTGGGAGAATGAGGAGGGCTAATGGGGGTACACGGATCTTCCGCTTACAGGAGAGAAGTGCTATGTCAAAAGACATCAAAATGATGTTTCATTAATTGGAGTGCAGAATATAGTTTTTGTTGAAATTATTTATTCCAGGGTGGTTGTATATGGTTAGTCTTGCCCTAGGCTAAATAATTCAGTTAGAAAGGTACTGTTAATAACTTTGGTATTGATGAAGATAGTTTGAATTATTTTGGGATTTTAACCCTTTTAGAGTAAACAATTACATATTGTATTCATATGCAACTGTTTAGATATGTTAACTCATAAAATTGAGGTTGTATTGCTTCAGATTAGAATAAACAAAAACATAATTCTAGGAACTAGTTAGGTAATAATATATTTGTTTTAAGAAAAGAAAGAAAAAGCTTCCATTACTTCTGGATTATTGAACATATTTGTCCTAAAAAGTAATAAATCTATTGTTATTACCTGATCATATATAACTGAACAAGAATTTCCTTATTTCACTTATATATTCTAAGGCTATATGAATCAGAAGTAATAAGAGATATAACTGGAATGTAACATGATTCCACACAGTGTGTGACTATCAGAATGCAGTTACATTCAGTTATAAATACAGGTTTTTTATAGAGAACCATCTCTTAGTATAATAAATGAAGAGATATCAGGAATTAGGATGTCAGTCCATTGAATCTTCTTGGTCCATGGATGATGTGGCATAACGGCCTCTTTTGTGAGAATGATGATTCCCATTTTGTTCTGAAATTTTCTGGGTGCTGCCTGAAGGTGAAGATGATGCCATTCTTCTGCGTGTGGGAGTGTTGCTGCTTGTGGGTTCTGTCAGATTTAATTTTAAAAGGGTTTGTTGTAGTTCATCTGCTGATCTGCTTCTGTAAATTGTACCTTGGTAGTTAAATCTGACTGAAAAGGGGAAGCCCCATTGATACATAATGTTTGGCGTTGCAGTTCCATTAGTTGGGGTTTCATGGATCGTCTTTTAGTAATAGTAAGTTGGGATAGGTCAGCAAAAATTTGATAATTGTGTCCTTGAAAATTAAGTTCCTTTTTTTCTCTTGCAGCAATTAGTATTTGTTCTTTCGTTCTGTAATAATGAAATTTTGTGATTATATCACGTGGGGGTCCATCTTTCTTTTTGGCTGTGAGGGCTCTGTGTACTCTGTCCAGTTCTAAACGTTCAATAGGGATATCTGGCTTTAGTTCTTGTAATAGAGCAGTAATAGTAGATTGCAGGTCTGTCACAGTTTCAGGTATTCCCCTTATGCGCAAGTTTGAACGTCTGGCTCTATTTTCGTAATCTTCGAGCTTAGTTTGAAGTATTAAATTCTCTTTTTTTAATTGTTCCAATTCTGTTATATTTACTTGGGTTGTAATTTCAATTTCATCCATTTTTATTTCTAAGGCTGCGGTGCGGTTTCCCAGCTCTCTTATTTCTTTGGTTAGGCTTTTTGTTATTTGGTCTGAGGTTTGTTTTAAAGCCTTATGAAGCGTCTTTTCAAATTGTAATAATATTACTGGGGATACTGAGGAGGCTTGTGGAGAAGTTTGTGAGAGGATTTGTTCTGTATCTGACTCAAATGGAGAGTCTTACTGTGACATTTTCTGTCTGTGAGAGCGCCCTGATGCTGTATCTTGTGAGGTGACTGGAGCTGCTTCAGCTGCAGTGAGTGCCTGTGAGCTCTTTGTGAGGTGATTTTTATTTCTGCCACGGTTTCCTCCCAGTACCATATTTCCTGCCCAAACTTTCACAGTTTGTCCCCTGGGGCAAAAAGGTTCAAATGGATACCTTTTGAGCCTGCAGGCTCCGCTTTGTCCTTCTCTTCTCTCCTCAGCAGTGTGGAGCTCTAACAATGCATGTCTGCTCCGCTAGGCTCCGCCTCCTGCCCCCCGGTTTGCAGATTTTTCAAGGGACATCTTCTCTTGAAGTGTGATTATTGTCACAAAATACATTGAGATTATTATATAATTATTATACAGGATTTATATAGCGCCAGCAGTTTACGTAGCGCTTTACAACTTGAGGGTAGACAGTACAAATACAATACACTTTAATACAGTAGGAATCAGAGGGCCCTGCTCCTTAGAGCTTACAATCTAAAAGGTAAAGGATGTACCCATCATTATGTTTTGTGAAAAACTTGGAAGAGTGGAATTTGTATATGTATCATTACAGTGGGGAAAATAATTAAATTATTTGATCCCCTGCAGATTTTGTTTGCAAGTTTGCCCACTTACAAAGAAATGAAGGGTGTAACATTTTCATCATAGGTGTATTTTAAATGATAGAGCCAGAATATCAACCAAAAATCCAGAAAAAAACGCATGATACAAATGTTATAAATTGAGTTGCAGTTCAATGAGTAAAATAAGTATTAGTAAACAGCCCCAAAGCATAATGTTTCCACCTTTGTGCTTAACTGTAGGGATGGTGTTCTTAGGGTCATAGTCAGCATTTTTCTTCCTCCAAACACGGTGAGTTGAATTAATGCCAAAGAGCTCAATTTTAGTCTCATTTTTAGTCTCATCCGTTTACAGCACTTTCTCCCAAACCTTCTCTGAACCTTTTAAATGCTCATTGGCTGACTTCAGATGTGCCTGTACATGTGCCTTCTTTAGGAGGAGGACCATGCAAGAGCTGTCTGATTTCAATCCATGGCGGCGTATTGTGTTACCAATGGTTTGTTTGGTGACTGTGGTCCCAACTGCCTTGAGATAATTTACAAGTTCCTCCCGTGTAGTTCTTGGCTGATCCCTCACTTTTCTCATGATCATCCTTACCCCATGAGGCGAAATCTTGCATGAAGCTCAGAGACCAGACCAAGGGCGATTGATGGTTACTTTGTGTTTGTCCCATCTGCGAATAATTGCTCCAACAGTTGTCTCCTTCTCACCAAGCTTCTTGCTGATGGTCTGGTAGCCCAATCTAGTCTTGTGCAGGTCTACAATCTTGTCCCTAATGTCCTTTGACATCTCTTTGGTCTTGCCGATGATGAGGTTTGAATGGAAAAAAGATAAAAAGATTTTCTGTGGACAGGTGTCTTTTATACACATAACGAGTTGTCGTTAGGAGCACCTTCTTAAATTGACAGGACTAATCTGTGTACCACATGAACACATGCTGTAGCCAGTCTGTGGGAGACAGAATTAGTGTTGTTTGGTAGGGATCAAATACTTTTTTATTTACTGAACTGCAACTCAAATTATAACACTAGTATCATGTGTTTTTTCTGGATGTTTGGTTGATATTCTGTCTCAATCTTTTAAAATTCACCTATGATAAAAATTATAGACCTTTCATTTCTTTGTAAGTGAGCAAACTTACAAAATTTGCAGGGGATCAAATAATTATTTTCCCCACTGTATATGAATTCTATATTGACTGTATACTAATACACAATAGTATTTACAAATCAGCTTGCTGTTTTTAAAAATGTACTTATGTAAAAGATTTTCATATATTGCTTAATCTTTTTATGCAAATGTTGTACCTCATTTAAAGTAACATGAAAAATGTTTTTAGTTCTTTGTATAGGCAAATAGGGGATTGAGGCATGACATTATAGGGCACCAGCACACATTATTATATATATAAAGCCATTACATGTTTAGGAGAAGATGACTTCCCTCACCAAACTCTCTAACTTCTATCCAGGATAAGAAAGTTTGAGTTTGAATTCCTGTGCAGTTTTGGGGATCAGGAGGCTAACAGAAGTTAGCCTGTTTCTAACTGCAGTCTAATGTTACCATCACATGTGGGGTTCCCCAATAACTTTCCACATCTTAATCAGATCACATTACATCTTCATCAATTCTATTATGAGCCCCATCAATCTCCCCTTTAGGTGCTCCTGCCTTTAATAGGCACACTGACATTAAACTCTCAGACCAAGTGCATGGCCTAGATCATTTGTGGATGGGTTAACATTCCACTCCACATCACCACTTCTTCCATGAACAACAAAAGAACACTATCCTCCCTTCATACCACAAAATGTAGAAGGCAACTTAAGGCAACTTAAAATTGTGTTCCTCAAACCTCTGTTTGTATTGCTCTGCAAGACCCTGGTGTTCTGTTTGTGTATATTCCCTAATTCCTTCCATTCTACATCTCTGGGGTTGCAGTAATGCACTGTCCCACATGCCATAACCACTCTCTCATGCTGTATTTTCTTATATTTAGTAATATGAGATCTGGCACAAATTTCCTCTTAAATTATATTTTCTCATCCACACTATCGCCTGAAAAGAGCACATGCTCTCAATCCCAGTTGTGAAATTTGAAATTGACACGTACTCTGGCTTTATTAACAGGATCATTGTCCTCCATTTTCCCTAGGGCATTTATTGTTTTGGTCATGAAAGCTTTACACCACTCTTCCAAATCATTGGTTTGACTATCTGTTGATTGTATCTCCTCTGAAACAACTGTTATGCCGCGTACACACGATCAGATTTTCCGACGGAAATGTTGGGTGTGAGCTTGTTGGCGGTAAGTCCGACCATGTGTATGCTCCATCGGACATTTGTTGGCGGACTTTCCGCCAACAAATGTTGGCTAGCATGTTTTCAAATTTTCTGCCAACAAATGTGTGTTGTCGGACTTTCTGATTGTGTGTACACAAGTCCATCGGACAAAAGTCCAAAGTACAAACACGCATGCTCGGAATCAAGGATGAGCGGGAAGCACTCGGTCTTGTAAAACTAGCGTTCGTAATGGAGATATCACATTCGTGACGTGGCAAATTATGAAATCTCTCCATGCAGTGTATTCTCTTCTTCTTTATAATGGTATAATAATCAAGCTGCTGATATTCACGGAATTCTGATAAACATATTTCTTTTTTTTTCTAGTGATCTCCAGAATAATTTTTTTTTCTAGTGATCTCCAGAATATTTTTTTTTTGTGTTTTTTTTTTCTAGTGATCTCCAGAATAATTTTTTTTTCTAGTGATCTCCAGAATATTTTTTTTTTGTGTTTTTTTTTTCTAGTGATCTCCATAATAATATATTTTTGTGTTCTTTTTCTAGTGATCTCCAGAATAATATATATATTTTTTTTTTTCTAGGGATCTCCAGAATAATTTTTTTAACCTCAAATATACAACTATGTTGGTGTCCCTTGTTAATTTGACATTGTATTTTTGAAAAGTACCTGCCTACTCACAAACAAACTGTCCTTTTTTGAAGTAAAACACATAGCCAAGTATTTGTCAAAACATTTTTTTTATTTAATAGGGAGCACAAGGTCATATCAAAATAAAAAGGAAAGCAACGATGGGGAAACAGTTGGAATTGGTGAAGCCTTTGTATCCCAGGGCAGACATCAATTATTTGACTGTCCAAATTGGTAACCTGAGGAGTCCATTTAATAGGGAGTACAATACCATCCAGGACTCCGAGAGACTGGGAGCAGCAGCAGATGACATATATGTCCCGAGGCTGTGGTCTTCCAACAGCCTGCATTTTTTGCCAGACCACACTGAACCCAGGCCATCACTCTCAACACTTCCTTCCAGACTTCCTTCCACGCTGCTGTAGTGGGTGGGGTGGCTGTGTTGTTGGTGAAGCTGGCGGAGGAGCATGGTCCAATCACAGAGGTGTGTTTGATGGGTGAGTTCGCCCCTTGTCCCCTTGTTTATGGCCTGCAGAATTATTTCCTCGCATATAGTACACTGGGCCGCCTTCATTTGTTTTAATTTATTGGCTGTGACGCATCCAAATGCCTCCTGGCTGTAGCATGTCTCAGAAAAGCAGCCGTGGCCTCCTCTAGGTTCCTTGATTTTCTGGTCCTTTTGGTTGGAGGATGGAGGGTAGGAACCTGCGATTTGGTCAGGCTGCTTGCCATGGGTTCTTCTTGGCTGAGGCTTTCCTGTGTATGAAAATGGTGCATAGTTTTATATTTTTGGTCATCAATCACACACAATTTTGAGCTCATGACTGTTGCAAATTGAATGTTAACAATTAGAAAAGACTATCATTCTGACCCCAGCATTTTTCATTCTTGTCACAATCATTTTTGGCTACTACTATCTATTGATATGTAAACCATTTTGTTAAATCAGAAATTTGTGATCAATAACATCTAGTGAACATCATTCAATTTTTGGCAAGAAATATGTTCAACAATGCAATACCTGGGTCAAGTTGGTCTCCTCCACATCTTCTTCCTGGGTGGAAGGCCCAGGTTGGACCTCAGAAGCCTCAGCTGATGTTGAAGGAAGCGTTGAGAGCGATGGCCTGGGTTCCGTCTGGTTGGACAAAAAATGCAGGCTGTTGTAGTACTACAGTCTGGGGACATATACGTCATCTGCTGCTCTGGATCTCTGGGAATCCTGGATGTTCTTGCACTCCCTATTATATGTGCTCCTCAGGCTACCAATTTTGAGCTTTAAATAGTTGATGATTGCCGTCGGATACACAGGCTTCACTAATTCCAACAGTTTCTCCATCGCTGCCTTCCTCTTTATCTTGTTTGAATAGTCCTTGCATTTTACTTGCCAGAGACATGGCAGCTCCCGCTATTTTTCGATAAAGTTAGGCAGGAAATCTGGGGCCGTAAATTTATCAACTATTTTATCTGCAAGATTCAACACAAAACAAACCCTAATGTCAGGCTAAACTCTCATAATCTTGTCCCAATATAGACCTCAATCTATAAGCAGTATAGGCCACTAACCACTGATGCCCCAATTTACAATTGTATCTTCGCTTGAACGATCGGCGATAACAATCCTCCATCCTCCACTCACAGATCGTACGTACGTTCGTTACATCACCCACGTGTTATGCTCTATATACACCGTGCATGCGTGAAACTCTGCCCCGTCCTTCTTTCTAGTGTATTCCCTGCCTATTTTCTTTCCGGGCAGTGGGAGAGCACATGGCGGAGACACAGCAGGTGTGTGCCAAGTAAAATGGCAAGTTTGAGGTTCGTGGACACAGGAATCGTTTGCATTAAACATTGTTCATTCGATAACTAATACGTTGTTTTTGGCAGATGCAGGTTAACTACATTTGTTCATGCCTATTTTGATTAAAATAAGTTTATTATATTGTTGTCTAGATGTGCTTGAAACTATAATGAAATGACAACTTTATTCAATGTCAGGAGAGGACACTCAGCAGCTGTTTACACATCTGGATGCAGGAGCACTAGTGTGAAACACCATAACATGCTTGTTATGGTGTCCCACGCAGGTGCTCCAGTGCATACTAGGGGTCTCTCCATGTGTGAAACTTGCACAAAACAGGTAAGTATTCCAGCTTTTGAAAAGGAAAAAAATCATGTCTTCATCTTGTAACTCTGCCAAAACAGACAATTGGAAGACACTTCCAAGCAATGTTTCATTTTGCTATTATTAGCCTAACATATCTGTCTGCTGAGTATGTTAGGCTAATAATAATAAGTCTGCTTTTTGTATTCACATAGAGGAGAAAAGAATAGGTACATCTGAGGAAACCAGTAACCCCACACCGAATGAAGAAAGTGAACTCACCACACACCATGAAGATGTGGATGCAGATGTTCGGGAAGTGCTGGGTGAAGTGGTAGAAATGGTGTCGACAACAGGTCAATGTCTAAGACCACAGCTTCAGGTAATAGATGGATGCCTGCATATTTAATTATACCTGGTGTGTTTTTTTATTTTTAGGTGATGTGGATTTTGTGAAAGAAGAAACTCACTTCAGCAGTGCAAGTGCACAAATCCTGATCAGTGAGATCATGGTGTATAATCGTGATTTGGAAAAGATGAAACAAAATATCCATGATGTTCAAAAAAGAATGAGCAATATCATCAATATTTTAGGCAAAATCTAAGCAAAAAAACATTTTAAAGTTGTTGTTATGTTGTACGTGTTTTTACAGTTTTAAATGCATTGCAAAGCCAAATTTTGAAGATGCACTGAGTGTGTCAACGTGTGCTATCTCCCTTCATGCGATATCAATGTACGCGTTTTGTGGTTGCAACCCCTTCCTCCAAACTAAAGTAGGTAAGAGGAAGAACTTGCACCCCGGAAACATGTCCATTGATATGTGGATTGTCCTTTCTGATATAAGCCCCAGTGTGTCAACATGTGCTAGATCCCATCATGGGGATCAATGGACATGTTTCGGGGGTGCAATACCTTCCTCTCACCTACTTTAGTTTTAGCACTTGTAGTGGAAAGTTGATTTGCATTCAGTAAATAACCCCCACTGTGCTGTAAAATGTGCCAAAATCAGGCCATTTTAGGGACACCAAGAAATTAATTCATGAAGTTGAAAAGGATGAATATTTTTATCATTAATGCATTACATACATTAACAACAATCACATTGTGTGTGTGTAATAGACCCACAGCACAAAATAATAGTTAGCTGAAGAAGAGATTGCCACCTCATGTATCAAATAAGTTATGTTTGCACTGAAGAAAATGGCCAAAATTAAAAGGCCATTTGAGAACCTAGGAGACAGACACAAACAGTAATTCAAATGAAATATGAGTTTAGTTTTTCAAAAAATTTTTATTCCACATCCACAAGAGTTTGTTGTAAAGCAATTGCCCCCTTACCCACAAAGTAATCTACATAGTTTTGCCTGACTTTGCGGGCGCTTTGGGGGGGCAAGCCAGGACGGCCATTTTCGAGTGCCATCATTGCTGCAGGTTCTGATGAAAAGTCGGCCTCAGTCACAACTGAGGCCAGATAGCTGGCTGCATTCTTTTCAAAGGTAGTTGTGCAGAATGCAGCAGCTCAACACAATGTGGTTAAGTTTGTATTCGGTCAGGTTGATGGACGTAAGGAAGAGCCTGAACCGGCTTGCCATTATGCCAAAGGTATTCTACACCACTCTTCTGGCACGTGCCAGCCGGTAATTAAAAACCCTCTGCTATGGGGTCATGTGCCTCATGGGGAACGGCTTCATCAGATGTTCCCCCAGAGCAAAGGCTTCATCCGCCACAAACACAAAATTTAGACCCTCAACATTCTCCTCCGGAGGTGGCAACCCCAAGGTGCCATTTTGTAGACGCTGGTGAAACTCCATCTGGGCAATCACTACTCTGTCAGAGTTACGGCCATTCATCCCAACATCCAGGTAGATGAATTCATAATTGGCTGTCACCACCGCCAACATCACTATACTACTAAACCCCGTGTAATTATAGTAGTACGACCCCGAGTTGGGTGGTGGGATGATCCTGACATGCTTCCCATCAATAGCGCAACCAAAATTGGGAAAGTCCCACTGGTGGAGAAACTGGGAAGCCACAGTCTGCCATTCCTGTGGGTTGGAAGGAAACTGTGGAGTCAAACAAGAAAAAAAAAGTACTTTTGTGCATAACATTGCAAGCAGATTAGACACAAACATTCTTGGCCAACATAAGTATAACATTTATTGAAATGAGTATTTAAAGACAAAAGTATAAGGACCACTTATCAGATTCCTCACCCCCTCCAATGGCCCATTGTAAAAAATGTTAGGGTGGGGGGGATGTTTTGAACAGGTAACCCTCTCCACTTCACTGAGAGCTGAATGCATACGTAATGTGTGTTACTTTGGCCAGCCCCTCCTTACTTACACTATTGGCAGCCCACTGGACAGGTAAGAAGTGTCATAATCCAAAAAATATAAATACACACTGTCCAAATTGAAGCACATTTTTACAAATAGGAGAACAAGACTTTAAACAGTACCATTTGAAAGTATCCAGGCAGGCACTTGCACTACATGCTTTGGTGAATTCATCTATAAATATGACCACAAAACAGGTAGGTATAGTGTGTATGGGTTTAGCAAAGTCAGCAGATAGAGTATTAGTATCGGTTGACTTAGCGGTTGGGGGGAGGGAGGGTTCAAAATGAGTTTGGGCCCCCAAAAAAAGCCTCTTGCACTCTGACTGAATTTAAGGACGGAAATAACATTTGGGCACATTTTAGGGGGTGTTTAGGGTAAGCACTACAATGGAGCTGACAAAATACATTGTTAAGTTACTGGGCTAGGTGTATGGGCCCAGGATAGCATGCTGGGGAGATTAGTGAAGGCAAATATGCATGAAGGACAAAAAAGGAGCATTAAAAGCTTACAGCATGCATGAGGACAAAGAGGACATTCACAGTATGGTAATTATGGAATGAAGAAATTAATACAATACATTAGCAAACATTAAATACATAGAATGTGATGTTAAAGGATAAAACTTACCCTAATATAGTCCTTCTGCAGGACTTGAATTATGGCAGAACAGATCTCTGGAATAATGATTCCCAGAACATGGGGGAGATCCCAGTCATGAACTTCAGGTCCTGGAGACTTCTCCCCGTCGTCAAGTACCGCAAGGTGGCGACAAGCCTTTGCTCGGGAGAGATGGCTTGCCGCATGCAGGTGTCCTGCTTTGTAATATATATACCAATAGACAGTGAAAGACGTGGTCCGTCATCCGGAGATAATTCCTGAAATCATCAGGATTATTCTCCTGGAGCTCCCGCAGCAAAGGCATATGACAGAATTGGTTACGATTAAGCAATCAATTCTTGGTCCAAGAACTCCTCCTCCCCCTGTTCATAAACTGGACGTGGGTCAAAGCAATAACTCCAAGCCCAACAACAGCACAATCTCTCCAACAAGAACGCAACATGGCTAGTAAACGAACGACTGCTCAGAACAAACTGACAGAACGCACTGAAAATCAGAAATGACCTGACAAGCACGACCTGATAGTCAGAAATGACCGGACAAGCACGCACTGAAAATCAGAAGCAAACCATAAATAGAACGCACTGAAAAACAGAAACGACCTGACAAGCACGCACTGAAAAACAGATACGAATCGACAAGCACAACCTGAAAAGCAGAAACAAACTGAAAAGCACGAGGCTGAAAAGCGCAAATTATCTCTCACCAAACTTCTACTAACATGAGATAAACACAAGATTAGCAGAAAGAGCCCAAAGGGTGGCCCAAGACTATTGAAATTTCTTTTTATCGGCTCATCGTACGTCTTGTACGTCACTGCTTTCATAATTGTTGGCCAACATTTGTCTGACTGTGTGTATGCAAGGCAAGTTGGAGCCAACACCCTTCAAACAAAATTCCGTGATTTTGTTGTGAGAAAGTCCGATCGTGTGTATGAGGCTATAGCTACTCTTTTAATGCCTTAATTTCTGCCTCTGCTTTCACCCTTATTTTGGTTTCAGTATACAGGTCATGACAATTGTTCCAGGGAATTAAATACATTACCTTGTTCTCTGTTTTGATTAAACCAAAGTTCTCAAATCAGCAAAATAATCTTAGTCTGTATCACCATGTCCTATTCAAGGGGGAACAATATTTTAGTAATTCATTAGCAAGAGGATGACTGACTATCCCTGGCCAAAGCAGAAGGTTTGTAGGCCCCCTCCTGGCCACCAGACATCTTAGCACCTTGTTTTTCCTGAACAGATTATGCAGCAGAAGCAACAGATAATACTAGAGAAAACAGGTACAGTATATTGCAGTTGCACTTTAGTGCAAATACAGGCCAAGGTTATTTTTTTTGCATCTTTTCAGCAAACAGTTTGTCTAATCTGTGCAGTCCAAGGATCAATCCCGGTAATATTATGTGCTTTACTAAATAAGAATGATGTGTATACAAACTATCTACATTTACAGAAAAACAATACAAGGTATACAGAGTGCTGCAAATAGGCATACAGACACACATGCACACACTATCTATCTTGTCCTAGGGAATGAACATTGGTAATAGTTCGTGTGCAGTAGGGATACACTAAAATTAGGTAGGGGGTTGTATACCCGCACAAATGCTTTTTTTTTTTAAACCTGTAAGGCAAAAGACATAATAAGGTAGTATGCACCGCATAATACTTACCTTAGAACGAGGTGTCAGCAGCTGATCCCGGTCACCACCGGAGGGAGCTGACATTGCCCCTCGTCGTGTCTTCCAGGTTCTCTCTCTCTCTCTCTCTCTCTCTCTTTTTCTCTCTCTCTCTCTTTCTCTCGTTTTCAGCTTATGCTGCAGGCATTTTATCTGAAATGTTTGTAGCCATTCCTGGATGGACATAACCTTTTTCACATGGGTTCTACAGCAATTTCTATGAGGGAAGAATTTCTGCCTGCAAACTCTAGATGACAGCACAGTACTATGAAGACCATCATTAGCCATGTCTAAAGGGTGGTGAATATTATTATTGTTGTTGATTCTTATTGGCATCGCCACTATAAGGTTTGTGCCCAGTAAGTGACCACAGCTCCTGTAAAACAATGGAAACAGTTATGCCCCGTACACACGGTCGGACTTTGTTCGGACATTCCGACAACAAAATCCTAGGATTTTTTCCGACGGATGTTGGCTCAAACTTGTTTTGCCTACACACGGTCGCACAAAGTTGTCGGAATTTCCGATCGACAACCACGCGGTCACGTACACCACGTACGATGAGACTAGAAAAGGCCGGTTCAGAACCAAGCGCGGCACCCTTTGGGCTCCTTTTGCTAATCTCGTGTTAGTAAAAGTTTGGTAAGAGACGATTCGCGCTTTTTCAGACTCGTGGCTTTCAGATCGTTTTCTGCCGTTCAGTTTGTGCTTGTGGGTTTGTATTTGCTCTTCAGTGCGTGCAGTCAGTTCGTATCGGAGTTTTCTGTGCGATCTTGTCCGCTCGTTGCTGTTTTTCAGGTCGCTCTTCGCAGGCCTTGCTGTTCTTCAGTGCGTTCTGTTACTTCGTTCTGAGCAGCCGACCGTTTTCTAGCCATGTTTCGTATGCGTACTCCTCGTACAGTTCGTGCTGTGCGGGGGCTTGGTGTTGGGGTCCTGACCTTGACACAAGTCCAGTCCATGAACAGGGTGGGGAGGAGTTCATGGACCAAGAATTGGTTGCTTCAGCGTGACCAGTTCTGTCATATGCCTTTGCTCCGTGGGATCCGTGAGAATAATCCTGATGATTTCAGGAACTTTCTCAGGATGACGGACCCCGTATTTCACCGTTTGTTGGCTTCGCTGACCCCTTATATTAGCAGGCAGGATACCTGCATGAGGCAAGCCATCACTGCGGAGCAGAGGTTGGTCACTACCCTGCGGTATTTGGCCACAGGGAGAAGCCTGCAGGACCTCAAGTTCTCGACAGGCATCTCCCCCCAGGCTCTTCTTTGTGGACATTTACTGCTTGTGTTTGTTTGAGCTGACCCTGACAGAAATGTGTGGAGTGTAGAAAATGTCGTGATTGTGTAACCTTATACAAAGCACTGTTGGCTGTTATTTACTAAATGCAAAGACACTTTTCACTACAAGTGCACTTGCAACTGCACTGAAACTGCACTTGTAGTGCAAAGTGGATTTCCCCTTAGGAAATTACCCCCATTTTCTCATAAAACAACAATTACATCACCCCAAAAGTGTTGTAGCGTTGAGACAATAATCCACACATTCTTGATGAGCAATCTTTTTAATACCTGCACAATCACATGTGCATTTACCAAAGGTTTTTCTGACAAACCAACATGTTTGTTGTATAACAATTTTTGTGGTGTCATTATCCAAAATCAAAATGTGCATTTTATAGAAAACAGGCCTGTGTAAAACCAACAAGAAAGACACAAATCTTGATCTTACAAAGTTCACATTTGGTAGAACTGGAAGGCAATATCAGACATGAGTATTTATGAACTGTGTTTGATATTGCGTTCAGATGGGGGGAAATCACCCCTGGAAAAGCCAAATTTGGAAGATGCACACAAATTTCCCAATGTCAACATGTGCTATCTGCCATCACGGGGGATCAAGGGACGTGTTTTGGGGGAGAAAGCCCTTCCTCACCGCTACTTTATAATTGAGGAAGGGGTTGCACCCCCAAAACGCGTCCATTGATCTCCCGTGATGGCAGATAGCACATGTTGACACACTGTGTGCATCCTCCAAATTTGGCTTTGTGAAAAATCACAAAAACATTTCACACATTGTAGCAGACAAAAGAAGAAAGTGATTTGGAGGGGCTTTAAACTCGCCCCAAAACATCAATGATATTTTTATATTTTGGAATAACATCATTGATGTTTTGCTTGATGATTTCTAATTGTAAATTACACCCCATGATCTCCCCGATCACGATCTGGGCACTTTCTGATGTGAAAGGATCTTCATCCACAACCTCACGATCACCTAAAAAGAGAGGAAACCCAAAATAAATTAGGTCTAAAAAAAATGCCGCCATCCATCTCTTATCTGAGCCTGTGGTCGCAGACACTCACCTGTTGTGGTGACTAGTTCCACCATGTCTTCTTCCTCCTGCTCATCTTGTGTTGGGTGGATTTCCCCTTCTTCCAGAGGGGGGGGGTCTCTGGTCTCCTCGGATGAGGGGTGTCCTCCGAGTCTTTTCTCCCCTATGTAAAACAAAAATGGTATAATTAGCACACAGATATTTGATGGCAGAACTCTGAAGATGAAACATTGCTTGGAAGTGGGGTACAATTGTCTATTTTAGCAGAGTTCCAAGATGTAGCTTTTTTAGTGTCCTTTGTCAAGCTGCAATACTTTACCTGTTTGGTACAAGCTTCACAGATGGAGACCCCCCTATAGTATACACTGGAGCACCTGTGTGGCCCCCCTAATAAAAATGGTGTTCTTGTGTCCCACACTAGTGCTCCAGTGTTCAGATGTGAAAACAGCTGCTCAGTGTCCTCTCCTTACACACAATCTAGTTTGCATTTCATTCTAGTAACAAAGCCATCTACACAACCCAATTCTTTGAAGACAAGTATAGGGCCTCAAAATGGTGGCCAAATGCATATGGGCTAAACAATGGTATTTTATAGTCCGAAAAAAAAATGTGTGATCCGAACGAATAATGTGCCCATGAACATGAAAGTTGCCATTTTAAACTGTACAACAGTTCCTAAAAGCACATGGAGCAGCACGAACGTAATAAACACAAGAACAATAGGAACACAGCACAACTACTTACTTTTTTGCAGCACTCTCCGGATCTTTCTGTACTGCTCATGTTCTCGTAATTTCAGGTCCGACCACCGCTTCCTGAGCTGATCTTTCGATCGTCGTACCCCGAATTTCCGGTGCAGACTCCTGACCACTTTCGCCATGATCTTGGCCTTTCGGACATTGGGGTTGGGGTAAGGCCCATACTTTCCATCATAGTCGGCCTTCTTCAGGATGTCCACCATCTCCAACATCTCCCCAAAGGACATATTTGAGTCCTTTAATCTCTTTCTGGATCGGGACGTTTCAGGCTCCGGCCTTTCCTCCCCCTCCTCCTCGTTGCTGTACTTAGCACGATCCTGCTGTCTATCCGCCATGTGCTCTTCCTCCACTGCGCCGAACGAAAAGGGGCGGGGAATAGAATAGAAAGAACGTCAGGGGCGGGCGGAGTTATACGCATGCACAGTGTGTATAAATCGTAATGCGCGCGTCTTACGAACGATCTGTGAGCGGAGGAAGGAGCATCGGAGACGCCGATCATGCTAACGAAGGTAGGATCTAAACTTGGGCCTATACTGCTTTGAAATTGAAGCCTATATTGTAACAAGATTAGGGGAGTTTGGCCTGACATTAGGGTTTGTCTTGTGTTGTGTCTTGCAGAGAAAATGGATGGTTTCAACGACCACAATTTCCTGCCCCTGTTTATTGAGAAGTACAGAGAGCTGCCCTGTCTGTGGCAGGTCAGACACCCCCACTATAACCACAAACAGAAGAGGCAGACAGCGCTGGAGAAACTGCTGGAGTTGGTGAAGCCGGTGGTCCCCACAGCAACCATCCCCTATTTGAAAGCTAAAATTGGTGGCCTGAGGAGCACTTATCTTAGGGAGCGCAAGAAGGTCACAGATTCCCAGAGATCCGGAGCTGCAGCAGATGACGTTTATGTCCCCAGGCTGTGGTACTATGAGAGACTGCGGTTTCTGTCAGACCACACTGAAGTCAGGGAATCCCTCTCTACTCTTCCTTCCACTCTTCCTTCCATACCAGCTGAGGCTTCCGATGTCCAACCTGGGCCTTCCAGCCAGGAAGAAGTGGAGGAGCCCAGCTGGAGTCAGGTATAGCATTCTTCTACAGATTTCTGGTCAATAAATAAATGATGTTTACTAGATGTTATTATTGATCACTAATTGCTGATTGAAAAAAGTGTTTTACATATCAATAGACAGTAGTGGGCACCCAAAATTGGGACAAGAATGCAAAATGCTGGGCTCAGAAGGATAGTCTGTTATATTTGTTAACATTGAATTTGCAGCAGTCAGGAGGTGAAAATTGTGTGTGATTGATGAAAACAATACTAAAACTATGTCCCTTTTTCATACACAGGAAGACCTCAGCCAGGAGGAGGCTGTGGAATGTGGCAGTCAGGAGGAGGCGGGGATTATTAGTGTCAGCCAGGAGGAGGCGGGGATTAGTGGCAGCCAGGAGGAGGCGGGGCTAAGTGGCAGCCAAGAGAAGCCAGGGACCAGTCGCAGCCTGACTGAGTCTCAGGTCCCTCCCCTCCGCCTGCCATATAAAAGGGCCAGGAAGGCCACTCCCAGTCCTGTGCAGGATTCAGCGTACAGGCTGATCCAGGAGGCTTCGGCGTCCCTCAGAGCCTTCCCCAGTCCTGAAGAGGCCTTTGCCTGCATGGCTGCCACCAAATTGCAGGGCATGCAGGAGGGCCAACGCAAGATTTCTGAGGACCTGATTTATAAAGTCCTACGTAAGGGGGAGAGTGGGGAACTGACACACAAGACGGATGTCATGGAGAAGGACGATCCTCCTCCTCCTCCTCCTGCTGCCACAACTCCACCACCAGGGAAGCGTGGAAGGAAGACCAAAGAGTGATGACCCTGGGTTCAGTCTGGTCTGACAGAAGATGCATTCTCTTGTATGACCACAGCCTGGGGACACAGATGTCATCTGCTGCTTTCCAGATCTCTGGGACTTCTGGACCAGACTGCACTCCCTTAGATATGGACTCCTCAGGCCACCAATTTTGCTTTTAAATAATTGATGTCTGCCCTTGGAGTCCAAGGCTTCGCCCACTTCTGCAGTTTCTCCAGCGTTGCCTCCCTCTTTGTTTATAGTTGTGACCCCTTAATAAAATATTTTTCGGTAAATTCTACTCTCCTGTGTGTGTTTTCATCCAAAAAGGACAGTTTGTTGTTGACGATTCAGGTACATTTCTAAAGTACAATGTGAAATTAACAAGGGACAACAACACCAAACAATCTCCTACAGATTAAATAGAACAACATATCAATGGTGTTGTGGGAACTTGTCACAAAAAACACACAAACATTTTCGGGAGTACAAATCAAAATCACCAAAAAAAAAAAAAATAAAAAGAGAAACACAAAAAAAGATTCTACATTAAAGTAAAAAAACAAAAAAAAAAAATATGTTGTCAGATGTGAGAAATCAAAATATATTGAGGAAATCCCGATAAATAGTAACGAAAAAACTTTGTGAGAAGTGTGTGTGAATATGAGCATCAAAACGACTTAATTCTTGTCACATTATAAAGAAGAAGAGAGTGCTCTGTATTAAACCATTTTGAACATTGCAGCGTGACGAAAGTGCTTTATCCATTACGAACGCTAAGTTTACCAGAACGAGCTGTCCCGTGTCGGAATTTCTTCTGAGCATGCGTGGCACTTTGTGCGTCGGAACAGGCCACACACGGTCGGAATTGACGCGATTGGATTTTGTTGTCGGAAAATTTTATCTCCTGCTGTCCAACTTTGTGTGTCGGAAAATCCGATGGAAAATGTCCGATGGCGCCCACACACGGTCGGAATTTCCGACAACACGCTCCGATCGGACATTGTCCATCGGAAAATCTGAGCGTGTGTACGGGGCATTATCCTAAAAAAACAACACAAACAGTCTTGAGCAAACACTTGACAGAGACAAAAGAGACAGAGGCTGTGGGAGAATTTCTTATGGTGTAATATTTTGACAGATAATTGGATAAAATATATGATGAGAATGTAAATTGAAATGGTGTACTCAGATCTGTGAAGTTTCTGAGCTCCCTAATGGGGGATTAAACCACCTTTAGTGATAGCCTGCAGGGAATATAACTGTCCCTGTGTAGAGTAAGGTCACTCTTGATGCACGGTGATCCTATACTCTATGGGCTCAGGATTCTTGTGTGCTTACAGTAAGAGGTTTATGAGCCCCAAAAGATGGGAACGTGGTGTCAGCAGAGGCACCCGAATGTGAAGGAGGAGCTAAGAAATGTATTCTTCGTTGATTAAATATTTATTGCCCACAGAATAGTATAAAACACTGTCAATGCATTTTGTAGCACTACACTGCCCACTTCCTCAGGATGGTGCATAAAACACTGATAAACAAAAAAAATATATGTAGGTAAAAAGAAATATGTACATATATATAAAATGTATGTGTGTGTTTGTATATATGTTATCCCTTACAGTTTTTATCAAATTCAAGTAATCAAACATCAATAATATTTTCACAAAATAGTCAGAAGAACAGTCTGATAAACTATGTTCAGTGTGTAAATGAAAAGGTAATATAATAATAGGAAGAATAACAATAATAATAATAATAATAATAATAATATACACTATATAAGTAACTCTATAAAGTTCCACATGAATTATAAAAAAACGTGATCATTTATAAAAAACAAGCTTTATAATGTAAAATGTCAACATAAATACGTATAAAGCAAAACATACTCCATTATATAAACATTTTTTCCATTATATGGAGATGATAAAAAAGTAATAGATATTATAAAAACTTTTTTTTATTATTTTATAGTTCTTGTATAGTTTTAATGATATCTATTACTTTTTTATCATCTCTGTATAATGTAATACAGTATATGTTTATATAATATAGTATATGTTTTGCGTATTTATGTTGACAGGTGGCACAGTGGTGTAGTGGGTAGCACTCTCGCCTAGCAGTAAGAAGGGTCACTGGTTCGACTGCCTGGAGTTTGCATGTTCTCCCTGTGCTTGCGTGGGTTTCCTCCGGGTACTCCGGTTTCCTCCCATACTCCAAAAACATGCTGGTAGGTTAATTGGATCCTGTCTAAATTGTCCCTAGTATGTATGAATGTGAGTTAGGGACCTTACATTGTAAGCTCCTTGAGGGTAGGGACTGATGTGAATGTACAATGTATATGTAAAGCGCTGCATAAATTGACGGCGCTATATAAGTACCTGAAATAAATAAATTATAAAGCTTGTTTTTTGTGGTCACATTTTTATAATTCATGGAAGTTTAGAGAGTTACTTATAAAGTGTATATTATTATTATTATATTACCTGTTTATTTACATATTGAACATAGTTTGTCAGAATGTTCTTCTGATTACATGTAAACTTATGGAGTATTATTGATTGTTTGATCACTTGAATTTGATAAGCATTACAAGCATATATGCAAACACACACATAGGTTTGATATACTATATATATATATATATATATACAGTATTTCATAAAAGTGAGTCGCCCCCCCAAATATTGTATTATATCTTTTCATGTGACAACACTGGAGAAATTACACTGTAAAGTAGTACAGCTTGTATAGCAGTGTACATTTGCTGTCCCCCCAAAATAACTCAAATCACAGCCATTAATGTCTAAACCGCCGCAAAAAAAATGAGTACACCCCTAAGTGAAAATGTCCAAATTGGGCCCAAAGTGTCAATATTTTGTGTGGCCACCATTTTTTTCTAGTACTGCCTTAACCCTCTTGGGCATGGAGTTCACCAGAGCTTCACAGGTTGCCACTGGAGTCCTCTTCCACTCCTCCATGATGACATCACAGAGCTGGTGGAAGTTAGAGACCTTGCACTCCTCCACCTGCCATTTGAGGATACCCCATAGATGCTCAATAGGGCTTAGGTCTGGAGACATGCTTGGCCAGTCCATCACCTTTACAATCAGCTTCTTTAGCAATGCAGTGGTCATCTTGGAGGTGTGTTTGGGGTCATGCTCTGCTTCAGTATGTCACAGCACATAATGGCATTCATGTTTCCCTCAATGAACTATAGCTCCCTAGTCCCGGCAGCACTCATGCAGCCCCAGACCATGACACTTCCACCACTATGCTTGACTGTAAGCAAGACACACTTGTCTTTGTACTCCTCACCTGGTTGCCGCCACACACTCTTGAGACTATCTGAACCAAATAAGTTTATCTTGGTCTCATCAGACCACAGGACATGGTTCCAGTAATCCATTTCCTTAGCCTGCTTGTCCTCAGCAAACTGTTTGCAGGCTTTCTTGTGCATCATCTTTAGAAGAGGCTTCCTTGACAAAAATGTGAGGGGTGTACTCACTTTTGTGAGATACTATGTGTGTATATATACAGTGGGGACAGAAAGCATTCAGACCCCCTTAAATTTTTTCACTCTTTGTTATATTGCAGCCATTTGCTAAAATCATTTAAGTTCAATTTTTTCCTCATTAATGTACACACAGCGCCCCCTATTGACAGAAAAACACAGAATTGTTGACATTTTTGCAGATTTATTAAAAAAGAAAAACTGAAATATCACATGGTCCTAAGTATTCAGACCCTTTGCTCAGTATTTAGTAGAAGCACCCTTTTGATCTAATACAGCCATGAGTCTTTTTTAGAAAGATGCAACAAGTTTTTCACACCTGGATTTGGGGATCCTCTGCCATTCCTCCTTGCAGATCCTCTCCAGTTCTGTCAGGTTGGATGGTAAACCTTGGTGGACAGCCATTTTTAGGTCTCTCCAGAGATGCTCAATTGGGTTTAAGTCAGGGCTCTAGCTGGGCCATTCAAGAACAGTCACGGAGTTGTTGTGAAGCCACTCCTTTGCTATTTTAGCTGTGTGCTTAGGGTCATTGTCTTGTTGGAAGGTAAACCTTCAGCCCAGTCTGAGGTCCTGAGCACTCTGGAGAAGGTTTTCGTCCAGGATATCCCTGTACTTGGCTGCATTCATCTTTCCCTCGATTGCAACCAGTCGTCCTGTCCCTGCAGCTGCAAAACACCCCCACAGCATGATGCTGCCACCACCATGCTTCACTTTTGGGACTGTATTGGACAGGTGATGAGCAGTGCCTGGTTTTCTCAACACATACCACTTAGAATTAAGGCCAAAGAATCTTATTTCTCACCATCTTGGAGTCCTTCAGGTGTATTTTAGCAAACTCCATGCAGGCTTTCATGTGTCTTGCACTGAGGAGAGGCTTCTGTCGGGCCACTCTGCCATAAAGCCCCAGCTGGTGGAGGGCTGAAGTGATGGTTGACTTTCTACAACTTTCTCCCATCTCCCAACTGCATCTCTGGAGCTCAGCCGCAGTGATCTTTGGGTTCTTCTTTACCTCTCTCACCAAGGCTCTTCTCCCCTGATAGCTCAGTTTGGCCAGATGGCCAGCTCTAGGAAGGGTTCTGGTCGTCCCAAACGTCTTCCATTTAAGGATTATGGAGGCCAATGTGCTCTCCGGAACCTTAAGTGCAGCAGAAATGTTTTTGTAACCTTGGCCAGATCTGTGCCTTGCCACAACTCTGTCTCCGAGCTCTTCAGGCAGTTTCTTTGACCTCATGATTCTCATTTGCTCTGACATGCACTGTGAGCTGTAAGGTCTTATATAGACAGGCGTGTGGCTTTCCTAATCAAGTCCAATCAGTATAATCAAACACAGCTGGACTCAAATGAACATGTAGAACCATCTCAAGGATGATCAGAAGAAATGGACAGCACCTGAGTTAACTATATGAGTGTCACAGCAAAGGGTCTGAATACTTAGGATCATGTGATATTTCAGGTTTTTTTTTTTTTATAAATTTGCAAAAATGTCAACAATTCCGTGTTTTTCTGTCAATATGGGGTGCTGTGTGTACATTAATGAGGAAAAAAATGAACTTAAATGATTTTAGCAAATGGCTGCAATATAAAAAAGAGTGAAAAATTTAAGGGGTCTGAATACTTTCCGTCCCCACTGTAATATATATATATATATGTATATATATATATATATATATATATATATATATATATATATATATATAATTTACATACTTCTTTTTACCTACATATATTTTTCTGTTTATCCGTTTTTTATGCACCATCCTGAGGAAGTGGCCAGTGTAGTGCCACAAAATGTGTTGTTGGTGTTTTATACTATTCTGTAAGCAATAAATATTGATTCAATAAATAATCAGATTCTCCTTCACATTTGGGTGCCTCTGCCAATGCTACTTTCTTATCTTTTGGGGCTTATAAACCTTTATTTAGTAATGGCATGAGGGAAAAAAATCCTACAAAAAACTTACATTTTACTCTATATTTCAAGCTTACCTCCGATAACATAGAACTTGGCCCCAGTGGTCATCGTGGTCCCTGAATCCAACTAGAAAATAAATTAATATGTTCTTTATTCAACTGTTGAAAACTGATTTTGACTACAATTTGCTAGCACCCACTGTAAACTGAATCAAACTCATACAGTATTTGTTTGTAGAGATCAGCTGACCACCTGCTAGAAGCTCCCCTGCCACTGTGTATGCCATAGAAACCTGATGTGAGTATTGAGTGGAAGGAAATAAGTGCCCTCATTGCTTACTATGTCTGAACATTATTATACAGTGACAGCTACATACCACACAGACTTTTAAATGAAACAGAAAAGTTTTTTCTTGTAAGCAGGAAAAGTGCCTGCCAAAATATTGCATACATGTAATAAAAAAAATCAGTGTACACCTGATTGCTCTTTTTAGTAAAAAATCAACAGAATAGTTGGGATGTTTGTATATATTTGGAGTATTATTTTATAACATTTGCTTGGAGAGCATAAGGGAATAATTCTAAATACAAATACACTCTAAATCTGAGTTTCTGGTACATCTGGACTAGTCTGTTAAAAATTTTTTTTTTTTAAATAATAAGCTCATCCTGTGAAAAGTTTCTAAAAGTGCAGCACAAAAGATGGATTGCATAATAAATTTTATAACCTTCCACAGCTGTTCAATAAGTTATTTGAGGTCAATAGCACTGCCAATAGCATAGGAACAATTCAGTGCTGCATTGTGCTGACATATCAAGGGGTTGCTATTCCAGATGGGTTCATTATTAGAATTTAGAAAGTGTTGAAGAATAAATGCATATTCCAGCCATATCCCCATGGCTTTTTTTGTCATAAGTAAAGAACATGTGTGCACAATACATGAGCAAAGTTCAACTTAAAATCCAAAAGAGATGTACAGGCCCAATTAAATTGAATCCATCTGTAAAAAAATCCATGGAAAATAATAAAAGTTAAAGTAGACACCCTGCAGCATAGTCATCATACACATTTTAATGAAAATTGCTTTCCAGATTTCAAAAATGCGAAACAAATTGAGTTGTCAATATTTTTTAATAGATGCTAATGATGACTAATATTGTCATAAATATTATTATCGGTTTAAACATTCTATGATATATCCCCAATACACATATAATACATCAGAGGTTGCATTGAAAATGATACAAACTACCCTTCAAAGTACAACACTTTTACTAAATTAATACATTTGCAATTGTCAGTGCAGCCTTTTAAACAACAATACAGCTTCCAACAGCATGAAACAAGCTGTGTCACCACTTGAGGGTACTGAATGACACCTGCTCTGCACTTAGCTGAATTTGCTTCCTAGCAATGTTTTTCTTTAGAGCACAGCAAGATGTGCCAGAAGCCAGAAGGCTAAAGCCAGTATTGTTGGAAACCAGCATTATTTTCAGTAAAGGTACCATAATCCCAGCTTTCACTCACAGATGCCGTTGAATATCTCAAAACAAAGAGTAGTTAACTACAGCATAATAAGCACATGCAGGCTGAAAGCTTAACTGACAAAATAAAGCTCAAACCTGCAGATGGCAGTGCATGTGGCAGTGTGCATCTGTTTAATACTGTAATAGTCAGATGCAATTACAGTATTCAGGAAAATATATATTAATTAACCACTTCCTGTTGACTTGACGCATATATGCAGTCTCTTGGCAGGTGAGCTTTAATGCCGAGCAGCAGCATATATGCAGCCCTAGCACAGTAATGAACAAGTACCAGAAAGCTCCTAATGCATACTTGTGATCAGGAGCTTTCCAATCATTTAACCACTGTGACTGCCAATTTCAACTATACAAAAAGGAAAATTTTGGGACTTTAAATGAGGCTAGCACCAAAGGGATGCTCGCCTCCATCCCAGCCATTGGTTAAAAAGAAAAAGAGAGGTGAAGCACACAGCAGCACAAAGCAGGTCAAGTGACCAAAATTCATTTATTTGGTATAATCCATGGTATGTAAAAAACATTTTGGGCATCCAACCTCTAAAATGCTGTGGGCATCAAGCCTCTATATAATAAACCATGGATTGATTATACATAAAATACACATAAATTACACAATAAGTCATGATCCATTGTCACACAGAGAGCAAAGATAACAATCAATATGCATGTGTACATTTGTTACTGTGATTAGACCCAAAAAGAGCCATGACAATTAGGACAAATAATTAAAATAATAAAAGAGATTTAATGCCATGACAGATACTTATGGAGGTAAGTGGAATCATTGAAATCTTGGTATTCCATGATATGGGAAGATTGGTAATAATCAAAGCTCTACGTGTTTTGCGGTATAGCAACCGCTCATCGGGAGCATACGTCATGGAATGATTCTAAAAAATATTTTTATTTTAAAAAAATGATGATTTGTTTCATATAGGTTTCCCACATCCTACACTCCTTGCACCCACCAGCAATGGTTTTGACTATGGCCGTTGTTCCTATTCCCGCAGATCACCCTGGCGTCGGGTGGCTTTGCATTGCAGCTCTCTGCGATTCTGGATGCTATTTCACTGGATCGCTGATGCAGACGTGAATTTGGACGCACAACCTTTAATTCATTCTATACAAGTAAAATATTTGTACAAAAAACCTTTTTTTTAATTTCCGGCTTATTTACTGAAAATATATATATTTTTTTTTTTTTAATAAAAATATTTTTTAGAATCATTCCATGACGTATGCTCCAGATGAGTGGTTGCTATACCGTGAAATGCGTAGAGCTTTGATTATTACCAATCTTCCCATATCATGGAATACCAAGATTTCAATGATTCCACTTACCTCCATAAGTATCTGTCATGGCATTAAATGTCTTTTATTTTTTTAATTATTTGTCCTAATTTTCATGGCTCTTTTTGGGTCTAATCACAGTAACAAATGTACACATGCATATTGATTGTTATCTTTGCTCTTTGTGTGACAATGGATCATGACTTATTGTGTAATTTATGTGTATTTTATGTATAATCAATACATGGTTTATTATATAGAGGCTTGATGCCCACAGCATTTTAGAGGTTGGATGCCCAAAATGTTTTTTACATACCATGGATCATACCAAATAAATGAATTTTGGTCACTTGACCTGCGTTGTGCTGCTGTGTGCTTCATTTAAAGTCCCACTTCTCTTTTTCTTTTTAACCAATGACCGGGATGGAGGCGAGCATTCCTTTGGTGCTAGCCTCATTTAAAGTCCCAAAATTTTCCTTTTTTGTATACACAACCCGGGATGGAAGCACACAGCATGCAGTCACACAATTACTTCCTATAATTATGTAGGCCATTGGTATCAGTGGTCCTACAATCAACCCTCTATACTATTTGGTTGATGTGTCCTGCTGAGTCTGCATCAGCGATCCCTGAACAGTGTTTTTTATATTGCTGATCTGTCTGCATTTGCTCACCTCCGTTAGCTGCGGTGTTTCATGTGGGTCTCCTACCCCTCTCCCCAGCCTTGGGTGTCGAGGAGGGGATGGATGCATGGTCCTTCCCTCTCTACTTCACATCCGCCAGTCACAGGACGTCCTTGTGGCGCTATGTTTCCGGCAGTGTATCGCTGTTCAGTGGACACACTGGGGAGATGGATTGGCGCTAATCGCCTGATGGCTGAGCCGCCCAGGTGAAAGTGCTCCACTCTCAGGTGTTGTCTGTTGACTTGACTGGGCCATGATGGAACACCTATATAGGCATCTCCAAGGTTGGTCTTCACACACTTCACTTTCCTTCCTGTTCAGCATCACATGCATGGAATTGTCCACTCTGTGCACAACAGGTATCATTCCTTTTTCCTTTATTTTTCTTTTTATCAGTCCTTATTGTTCATGTTCTTTCTTGGCCTCATTTTTCTCCTTGTTTTTTTTTCTCCACTCCTTCCTATCCCACTCTCTCTCCTTATTTCCACGTTGTCACCACATCACTCTTTTCACATTTTCTCACACTTACACATCAACACATATCACTATGATTTGTTTCATATAGGTTTCCCACATAGAGGTCCGCATCCTACACTCCTTGCACCCACCAGCAATGGTTTTGCCTATGGCCATTGTTCCCATTCCAGCAGATCACCCTGGCGTCGGGCAGCTTTGCAGCTCTCTGCAATTCTGGATGCTGTTTCACTGGATCGCTGATGCCAACATGAGTTTGGACGCACAACCTTCTATACAAGTAAAATATTTGTATACAAAACCTTTTTTTTTTATTTCCTGCTTATTTACTGAAAATATATATATATTTTTTTTAATAAAAATATTTTTTAGAATCATTCCATGATGTATGCTCCTGATGAGTGGTTGCTATACCGTGAAACGCGTAGAGCTTTGATTATTACCAATCTTCCCTTATCATGGAATGCCAGGATTTCAATGATTCCACTTACCTCCATAAGTATCTGTCATGGCATTAAATCTCTTTTATTATTTTAATTATTTGTCCTAATTGTCATGGCTCTTTTTGGGTCTAATTACAGTAACAAATGTACACATGCATATTGATTGTTATCTTTGCCCTCTGTGTGACAATGGATCATGACTTATTTGTAATTTATGTGTATTTTTTGTATATTCAATCCATGGTTTATTATATAGTGGCTTGATGCCCACAGCATTTTAGCGGTTGGATGCCCAAAATGTTTTTTACATGCCATGGATTATACCAAATAAATTAATTTTGGTCACTTGACCTGCGTTGTGCTGCTGTGTGCTTCATTTAAAGTCCCAATTCTCTTTTTCTTTTTGCCAATTTCAACTGTTACATGATCGAAATGCCCACCTCCGCCTCCCAACATTTTGATCCACCTAAAGGACCGGGAGGTGGTGACAGGAAAGGGTTAAAAATAGAAAGAGAAGTGTTTTTTGCACATTTGTCTCTATATATATCCATAATATGTAGAGTGGCATATTGGGAAATATCAAAGTCAAATTAAGTCATAGGACTTGTTCAAACCAGGCGCATTGAGCTGCATTGATAAACATAAGCGCAAATCAAGAATATAGAGAAAATCATTGTCCCCTAAATACTTTGTATAGAAATAAATACAAAATGTGAAAGTTAAACAAGAAAAAAAAGAAAAATGCTAGCACTGAAGGCTTTGCAGGACACATGCACAATTATATGCACAACAATGCATGCCAGAGAGATGTAAACAAGCTCTTATACCTTTGTATCTCTTTACAGTCCTTTATCACCATGGTATGATTTTTGCTACGAAATGCCTTTTTCTCTTAGAGAAAATGCTGCTTCCAGCTCCCACGCTGCAGTGCTGGCTGAGCTAAGGAGCTGCATCCTGCAGCAAAAATTTCCTCACGAAAATGATATTGCAGAAAAGGGAGGGGGCTTGTCTAAGCAGATCTGTTACAATATTAATTACACTCTCGTGCCCTTTGGGGTGCACATTAAAAAGTAAACAACTTGCACAGCTGCCCTAACAGGAAAGGCAGAGCATATCTCATTTTGTAACTTGAATTGGATTTTAGGATCATTTTAACTTTTCATCTGTTACATCTGTTCTGGACCAGCAATGTAAATGTGTGAAGTGGTCCAGAGTTTGTGTGAATTAGCCAACAACCCTGTAGACAAAAAATGTTCAGTATTTCACCTATTTTTTCCCCTAAAACTCTTACTAGGTGGAAAATTGCATTTAATACCTAGAAGGTTGACATTTAACCTCCCTGGCGGTATGATTATTTTGGATTTTAGGTGCTGAAAGCGGTACAATTATTTTGCATGGAAATTTGGCGTTTTATATTGTAGGCCTGTAATTCTTAACAATAACACACTTAAATCTGTCCAAACAAGAGTCTAGTAGATATACCGGGTATGATGAAGTTTGAAACACAAAAACATAAATTATAATATAATAAATAAATATAAATAATTAAAAAAAATAATAATATAATAATAATAAAATACATTTCCCCACGATTCACTATCGCTCAATTCTGCGAGTGTTCTAATTTACTATCGCTGTTTTCTAGCTGATCTAAAGCCACTTTTGACATAAAGGGACACTTTTTGGTTGCTATGGACAATCTCCAGTTTCCAGGCGGAAAGAACAGTATATATCATATAAAACTGCATGCAGGGCATGGGCCAAAGCACTGGGGACAAAAGGGATGTGAAATAATTTCATACAGTACTGTAATCTGTAAGATTACAGTACTGTATGTGTTATGATTTTTAAATTTTTTTGAATTTACTGCCAGGCTCCGCCCCGTGTATTGCGCAGCTCGCAGGGAATGGAGCCTGGCACGGAGAGGCTTCAGAGGAGATAGAGCCCGCAGACACAGCGGGGGACATCGCAGGATCCTGGGGACAAGGTAAGTAACGCCGCACCAGGATCCTGCAATGTAATCCCGAGTGTGGCTCGAGGTTACCGCTAATGAGACTGAAATTTAACCCCGAGCCACACTCGGGATTACCGTCAGGGAGGCTACATGTGTTTGTGACAAAGCTAAAGAGCCAATAGCTTCTTCATTTTACCAGGTAAGCAAAAACATTTCCTAAAAATGCACCTGCTGAGTTTACAGGGAAGTAGAGATATAAGATCAATTCTCTACAGAAGGGTCAGACTTTAAATTACCATGGTCCTTAATATAATTATATAATATAATTAATATATTCTGTGTTCTATGACCCTCCAATCTAAGTAAAAATTAGACAGATAAAACAAATACAAATGGTTGTTAAATATTGCTTGTACATCATTGTACACTATTTCTGACCATTTAACATTATTACAAAAAATAAAAATGAATGCAATCACATAACACACTCAGTTAATTGTTTATCTTTAACTTCAAGCTTCTGGAGGCTGAAAGATTGCTGGGAAAGACAGACATCATGAGGCTGAAAGTGTAACCAACACTGCAAGTTTATGCCATTCAATTAAGCATTTCCAAAAATAAAGAAAATATATGAAACGGGAGAAAATTAGTAAAGGAAACTATATTGAAACAAACATCTGATAATGATTAAAATAATAAATAGGCAAAACAACATTTTGTAAGTGCTATATATATTCCAGAAAAAAAACAGCTGTTTGGCTGCAAAGTAGGAAATAATTCTCTAGTGAGACATTAAAATGTGAAGGAAATTGCTTCCAAAGTAATAGAATATAAGAGGCCAACATGTTTTCCTCATAAAAACTAGCACATCCACCAGCAGTATGGAACAGAGTCTCCTGAGGCTAAGGCAAACCAGCACTCATAGGGGTTGATTTACTAAAAGAGCAAAGACTGTTCACTTAGCAAAGTAAATGCTCTCATTCTTAAGTGTAGGTTCTCTTTGCAAACATAATGTTAGCATAAGTGGTGAATAATGTGAACCTGTGTTTACTTCAATCGTCCAATCAAGTGTAAGCAAGCAATCAATTTTTTTTCTAATTCCCTTGAAAATTTTTGGGTATTCAAAGTAAACATAGTCTGTATCTAAAGTAGCACTCTCTAGCGTGCTAGAGTAGGTAGTGTTAAGTTTTTTTGTTAGTGTAGGTAAAATGTTTGGCTTGGCTGGCAGCCAAGCCTGTGTTTGAATCTGGGTCAGGGTGAGTGGTCCAGGAAGGCTGGTATAACTCAGCAGGTGAAGAACTGGTGAGAAACTTCCAGAAGAATGGGAGGGAGATTAGGAGGAGCTGCCTGGAGTATTGGGTTGGCCATCTCATATATACTCAGGGTCAGCCCAGCAGGGCAGGACAGTTCAGGTGGAAGCTAGAGATGGAGTGCTAGGAGGCTGTCGAATACCCTTGAGAGTAGCCCCCTAATCTGAGGGCATGACCACGGGTCTGGGAGCTTTGGTGCTGGAAGGACCCTCTACAACACACAAAGGAATCATTCCTGGATGCAAGGAGCAGGTGTGAGGACATAAGGAGCCAGTGAGCACATCCGAGAGATCTCCTGGGAGAAGACAGCTGGGTGGCTGGTGAGTTTGACAGTCTGGGATGACTGTGGGAAGATTAGCCAGGAGGGATAGTGAAAGGGGCAGCTGCAGCCAGGTAGCTGGCAGTGCCTAAAGAGGTGGTGCTGGAATCAGTAGCCACAGAAAAATAGCTGGACACTGGGACTTTTCTACACACCAAAAAGGGACCCACTGTCCCTGCCTGTAATGGGCAATTTCTAGATCTGACAGAGTGTCCTGTCATATCCAATTTAACAGTGTGCCAGCTGGATCTGTGATTTGTTCTACAAGCAAATTTTGTGCAGGAGGCAGAAGAGGAGTATGTATAGAGATTGTACATAGGGACTGTGTATAGTTACTGTAAGTGTCCCTGAAGAAGTTTGGCAAGTCAAGTGGACATCCCATAATTCCCTTATCCCATCCAAGTTTATTCCCCTCAAAAAAATAAATAAAACACAGCACTGGACTGTTTTCTGACTGCAGTGTGCTTGTGAAGATGCGGTGTGCCTGGTTGTGACTGGCTGTGTAGGGTGGGGGATCTCTTTCTACTTGTGGCTCCTTAGGGGTGTGCTACTCTAAATTCTAGGCACACAACTAAAATTTCTGTTCAAATACCTACATGCAAGATATTTTATCTGCATTTCTCCCCATCCAGTTCAGTCCTGTGGTAATCTGGCATTTTTCTACTGTAGTTAAGCAATATAGTCTAATCACCCAAGTGCCATAGCCTGTATCTGGTAAGTAAAGGAGCAGCAACACACTGATGATGTCATTACTCTGTGCTCTCCTCCTGTCAACATAATTCTTGTTGGCACATTTTTGTAGCACACCTGATTGGCTCCTCCCTATTCTGGCCTGTGTTTTGTTGTGTAAGGAATTACGAGATGGCAATCCCAAGAAAAATTCATACATTGGCCTATTGCATTTTAAAAAGCATTTACATATGCATACGCATAAGCTCTATTTCAAATATTTCACATACTGTACCAGCAACAGAAATGCTTCACACCAAGATGCAGAATAATATTATTCCTTTATAAAAAAAAAACACCAGTAGGAAAAATGTGTATTCTGACATGTTTTGTGCTAAGCACAATTTTTTTTTTTTTTTGTTCATTTTGGTGAGCGGTATTCCTGTTACTGGTACAAAGAGGCTCTATTTGTTTAGAAAATCAACCCCAATCAACTCCAATATTCTGTGCATTTCTATTAGCATAAAAAATAGGGATGAGCTCAATGTTCAAGTTGAACGTATGCCCTTCAGGACTGGTATGGATTTTAAGGGGAACCCCGCATCAAAATTCCCCTTAATATCCATACCAAACCTAAGGGGCCTGGTATGGACTGGGGGGGAAACCGCACACCATTTTTTTCAATTTTTTTAATCTATATTGCCGGGAGCCAACAATAAATTACAGCCACAAGCAATTTTAAATGACATTTTTTCCTTTAGAAATGTAATTTTGCTGCGCTACTGTAATAAACATCGGAAATATGCCCTACTTTACAGGCAGACTAAGAGGACCCCCAGGCACAATGTTTAAAGGAATATTTCATTTTTATTGTTTCACTTTAAACATTATTAAAATCACTGCTCCTGAAAAAACGTCCATTTTAAAAACTTTTTTTTGCATTGATACATATCCCCTGGGGCAGTACCCGGGTCCCCAAACACTTTTTATGCCAATAACTTGCAGATAAGCCTTTAAAATAACCACTTTAGATTTTTTATGTTCGTGTCCCATAGACTTTAACAGTGTTCGCATGTTCACAAATTTTTTGTCTGTTTGCATGTTCTAGTGCAAACCGAACGGGGGTGCTCATCCCTAATGGTAAACAGCTTAAACCCAAGTTCTCACTGAAAAGGAAGTAATTAATAATTACCTGTTCTGCCACTCATGCCATCTTACTCTTCTGTGTTGAAGAACAAAGCTTATTACAAGGCCTTATGTTTTTTGCACATTTCTGTGTAGGTTGAATTCCTGACCCCCACAGTGCATGGTAGTTTCCTCGACCCCTATTTCATTACAGGACACAGGAGCCAGCAGAGGAAACCACAGCAAATAGCTGGGGATACAAACATCTGAAATTCCCAGAAGAGTTTGTAGCACCCTCCTAGATAGGTGCTAGGATTAGATAAATTTAGTGCTGGCTCACTGGGGACATTTACTAAAACTGGAGTACTCAGAATCTGGTGCAGTTGTGCATGGCAACCAATCAGCTTCTAACTTCAGCTTGTTCAACTAGGTTTTGGAAAAAAAAAAACTGGAAGCTGATAGGTTTCTATGCAGAGCTGCACCAGATTGTTCACTGTCCAGTTTTAGTAAATCCCCACCACAGTGTACAGTGGAGCTGTGTTTCTATTGCTAGGTACATTTAGCTTATCTTGCTGTAATCAGTGTGGCTGTAATTGTTGTGTGTTTGACCAAAGGGGGCATCAGATGGTGTACTGAAGAGTTAAGTCTATCTAGTTCTTTGTGGAGGGACTTTGCTCTGGTTGCTCTAAAGAAAAAATCCTGCTTTTAACTGCTTCTACTACATGTCAAGTCCACAATTTGATATTGCAAGGACTTCTGCTTCAGCTTTTCAGAAAGAAGTTTACTGTGCTCGACCTGTACACTCTTTTTGGAGTATCCCACTAATTCCCTTAACCCTATCCCAGTTACTCCAAAAATAAAAACAACAAAAAGAACACCCCCAGACTGTTTTTTGAGGAAGAGAGACTGTGAATGTGTGCCTGGCAATCTACTGGGCAATTTCCAGCAGCTCCTTTTGGGGTAGCACTACAGGTTGAATGCAGAATACTTTGGTGAAAGGTTGTTTTCGATCCAGAAGGGTTTTGTGTCACAGGCAGCAGGACAGGTAAGTATTAATTGATTTGTTTTGAGGGAGCACTGCATTTTAACTTTAAAAAATAGTGACAAAGTTGCTTTAATTACATACAGCTAGAGACCAGGCCTGTTAGATAAGTTGATAACTATCCATGTAATTAGAACTCTTACTCTGACCTTTAATATTCAAAGATCAATGTGAAAAGGTCCATGACCCACAGCAAGCAAGAAGAAATAATCTTTTATTATTTTAGCAAAATTAATCCACTGAACTGTAGCTATGAATCCAAACTATTCCAGTTAAAATATATTCTGCAAATTCTATTTTTCACACATAAACACGAACAATTACCCTTGACAAACCAGTAAAAAGATATACTAAAATCTTAGTTATACACATGGCCTTTTTGTGACAGAATGGTTGCAGGTAAATACCCACCCAATCTGAACACTTGTGGGTGTGGAAAAATCAGGTTTGGTTTAACAAGTGGGTGTCGCATCAAGGAGTTAGGCTTGTATTGTTCCACCTTTACTTTGCTAAATTTTAGACAAAATAGGGTCTGGATGTACACCTAAAAGAAAGTGAGAGTTACTTGAGCCCCATCACTGGTGTCAGTGAGAGTCATATTAACGTCCAGCTTTGGTGTAAATGGCCAAAAAAAAAAACAGCATTGGTGTTAGTGGCATTACTATTTATCTTCTTTCTGGCAAGTACAACCTAGAGGTTAGTGCAGTGATATGAAATACCCTGCTCCATCCTCCACTTTTATAGTGTTTTCAGAGCCCTCACTGGAGTCCCCTGTGACATTGTCCTGGAGTGACTTGGCTTCCTCCTCTCCCAGGTAATCCTTTCCTTTGATCTCCTTATCATCCATATCCGGGGCGTTTCCAGACAGTTTCTCCATACAGGGAGGCTCTGGTTGGAGAAATATGGCTACATAAGGATGTTCCTTCCTGCTGCTTACTGGGGCCAGTTATGTGCTGTCCATCTCGTTGGTGTGGCAGAAGATTTTATGAGCATTCCTTCTGAAGCTCTTCCAGGCCTGGTAGTACTGGTGCTTAAGGATACACCATAGCTCAGGGGTGCACACAAAGCCCATTCTCATTTAGCCATCTGTTCCCATCTCAGGAAAACATGACTGTTTCAAAATAATCTGCTGTCGAGGCCCAGCTGCATGTTTTACCCAGATGTCCAGCGGGACTCAGGTCTCTAGGTTCAACCCATAGGACGGCTGGGTACTGGAGATCAGCATACATACTGACTATATATATATATATATATATATATATATATATATATATGTAGCGCACTACTCCCTTGGGAGCTGCTGATTTGTTCATTTGCCTTTTGCCATCCCGCTTCCCTCTGACCTTCCCATGCAATTCCCATTTCACAACAGACAAGATGCTGAATTTTTATGTTGCTTTATTGGAAACTGATTGGTAGGACAGGTCAATGAAGAATATGGGATGTACTGATAAATCTCATTCTTAATGCGTGTGAGATATTAATCCATAGCCTGTTTCCTGTTTCCCGAAGTACACTTCCTATATGGGCAGCTAAGCATCACTCTGAATAATGCCATGAAAGTTGAAACTCAAAGTCATAGGCCTCACCACCTATTCCCGTGACTTGCAGTGTCCATCTTCCATCACTAACCCCAAGAAGTGTTTCCTTATTTCTGATTAGCTTCACTGGGTTTGCACTCCCTTTGCACTCTCCCAACAACAGTCCATGTTCTACTCACAGAAAGTTGTTTCCCAGTCTCCTTCTTCCTCTTAGTTGCTACTTCCTCCTGCGTTACTTGCTGACTTCTGCTCCAGGGAACCCGACCTTGGCCTCCCCAGAGTCACCTTCGGCTATCCAGCTCCAGGATCTCCGAACTCCCGGGCTTCCAGCCACTTCAATCCTCCCAAACTTCCTCCTCATGATGGCTCCTCCATCCATCCACTCCGCATGGCACGTTCCCCTCCCCAGCAGGGGAACGCCCTAACACACCAGCTACTCCATGCTTCCCTGATTTCTCCCTCCTCGACTCCCCAGGGCATGTGACCCCCCCTTTTTATGAGAGACCGCCTTCAAGACCACAGAAATTAACCATTGGTCACTTCTCTCACATGGGGTTTCCTGCCACTCAAGTCTCAGCCCATCCTCTCTTGCCATCAGAACCCACTCCCAAGCAGAGGAGGTATCCCTGAGCCCAAATGCAGGCGGCCACACCCCCTGCTATTCTAGTAAAACACCACTATTCCTGTACCAAATTTGGTAGGGGCGCTACATATATATATATATATATATATATATATATATATATATATATATATATAGTATAAATATATATATATATACACTGAGCAAAATTGTAAACGCAACACTTTTGTGTGTAATTACAACTGACAAAGACAAATTATTTTCATCAAGGCAGCATTACCTATATAGACAAGTATCTGCTGTCACAAGTGCTCATTCACATAAAGAGAAAAAGAAACTCCATAGCGTAATCCCGTTTCAAATAAATGTATTGAATGAAAGCACCCCCCTTCTAGGACATGCACTTTCAAATTTGCAGAATAAAAACAGCATATGACATATGCAATAATGCCAGTGGGGATCGTAGTGGTGTATCCTACCAGCTACAGCTCAGCTTTCCAAATGTCAAGAAGATCCAAAAAAGACATGCTTACATTACTGTTGGTCATCGTATAGCCCCACACTGACACGTTTCGCCATCTAAGACATCATCTGAGGGTGTGGCTACATGACCCAACACACCATTATATAGACTAACCAGTTTGCAATCTGTTAACCCCTTCCATCATATCATTTTTATACTCGAACCTCTAGGCCAACTATTAGTGTTACTTGCTATCTGCATACACCATGACTTGTAAGGAAGCAGATCATTTCAATTGCTATCTACATACACCGATTCTACGGTCTGGCGGGCTTCATATTAGCCACTTCAGACAGATGTCCACATCAAGCAGTGTTAATTTCGTCGACTAAAATGACTAAAACATTTTAGTCAACTAAATGAATACTATTTTAGTCGACTAAAATACGACTAAAACTAAAACAATTGAGATGGCTAAAATATGACTAAAACTAAGATGCCATTTTAGTCAAAAGACTAAGACTAAAACTAAATTGAAATTTGACTTCAATATTAACACTGGTCTGTAGTGGATGTTCATACCGCAATACTAAAAATAATAACATATTAGATTTTTCACTCCAGCAGTATATAATGAGTTTGGAAATTGTAGAGAAATGTTAACTAATGCATTACAATTTAATTACACCCATTAGATTTTAGACGACTAAAATGCGTTGTAGTCGACTAAAATGTACTGGAGATTTTAGTCAACTAAAACGTAGGACATTTTAGTCGACTAAAATGTACTGGAGATTTAGTCAACTAAATATGACTAAAACTAAAACAATTGCAGAAGAATAAAATGGGACTAAAACTAAAATGCCATTTTAGTCCTAAGACTAAAACTAAATCGAAATTTGCTGCCAAAATTAACACTGGCAGCGAGTTAATCGCCCACAATCTCACAGACACTCCAATGTGCACTGATCAGTCGCCAGCATAGATCGTTCTAAACACATGTCTAACGAGCAGATATCCCTCAACGTCATAGACCTTGCGATGTGTGCTGATCGTCTGTCAGAATAAATCAATCAAATGTTCAATTAATTAAATGCTGCGAATCTGGCATAATAAGGGAACAGATTGCAAATAGTTGTGTATAAGAAATCGTAATGTACAATCAATAGAAAAAAAAGAATATATATATATATATATATATAACAATTTAAAATGACACGGTGAATGACTCGGCAAGAACAAATAAATACTAAAACCCATTAATTCATAACAATCTCAATGGTACTGAAATTGTGGCACATGACAAATTTAAAATATATAATCTAAAATGTATACAGAGACACAATTACCTTCACATTATCTCTTTACGAAATATATTTATTCCAACTAACTATTCTCATTAAACTATATATTCTTTGTCCACTCAATCGAAAATCAAAACTTTAATACTAATGTAGCGCTGGTAGATTTACAATCTACCGCAGATTAGGTAAATTTAGTAAATTGTGTGTTAGGAAGGTTAAAAGTTCGCCTCTGTTCCAGCTTGGCTGCAGTTGTGTGTGCTTCCGTGCTGACCGGTGGGTGTCGCTGTTACCATTAGTCAATATTGGAAGGGCAACGTGTCAAAGTGTATAAATGCTCCTCTGTCTTGGAGACAAGCTCGGTGCAGGTGGTCCTCCGAGTTGCATTCTGGGAAGGGGGTATTTATGGGACAGACGCCATGTTCTAAGGTCGTTTTTTGCAGCCACCTGCTGGCCCTCCTGGCCGACAGGTATGCGTTAAGGAGCTACCTCGTGGTCCTCCGATCGGGAGGCCCATGATGCTACGGCTCAGGGGTGGGTCCAGAGGCTTGTCTGGGGCCTACCAGCGCGGCCGAGGAATGGTCCTGAGCTGTCGGTCCTGTGTGACGAAGCTGGACAGCCAAGGAGATCCCAGGGGAGGACCCGTCTTGGAGAGATCACGCAGCGTGCTGGTCTATAGAGGGGCCTGGTGACTCGGCTGGAGGACGTATCCAAAAGAAGTAACCATACAGCATAGTGTCGCTGGTTCAGCTTAAAGGTTCGGGCACTTTGACTGACTGTTCACTGCAGAAGATCTGATACATCCTGTGGCAGAGGATCGTGCAGATTTACCCCCCCAAATGAGTCTGTGGCAGAGACTTTAGATTCGTGCTGCATACTGGCTGCTAGACCGGTGAGAGAGGCCTATCCAGATGAGCAAAGAGTGCGTCCCATGAGGGGAACACATTCCACATAATTATCTGAATTCTACCGGGACGTTTGACGCTAAGATCTTGTAAGAAGATATTTGAGTTTCTCCTGAAGGTTTCCTTTTCCGTCTCTTTCCTGCTACTTCCTAAAGTTTGACTGTTCAATAAAGCATTGAAAACGTACTCCAGTGTTGGTGCGTGTGTCGTCCAGCAGTAAACTCAACGGAACCCCTAGACCCAGTGCCGGTAAAACAGAGGGAAGCAAAGTGAAGGTAACAGACCCACTTAAACCAGCAGCTCCACCATGAGTTAGTGCTACATGTGGGGGCTCGTCCGGGATTTGTTGACCGACAATTATTGCAACCCAGTGGAGTGTTTTAGCGGGAGTTTTGCAGAGAGAGCTGGACTTTGAAAAAAATCTTTTCAGGAAGAGGAAAGGTTAAACTGCAGGACTTTGCTTTTGGGTGCGTAGACGCTGGGCACCAGAAGAGGCCCGGGAGCTACGTGACTGAAAGAACAAGTGGGAGGAGTTACCCTACTTGCTACCGCGTGGGACGCGTGTAGTGTGCTTGGCGCCAGAGGAGAAGAGAAGCCTCGTGATCGTGCTGAAAAGATCAGAGTGTGGCTATGTCTTTTCCGGTGTTGCAATTGGTTGTAGGACCCAGAGTGTTCCCTGCAAGCACCGTGATGAATACTGTGCAATCTGGAACTCTGCTCACGGATACTGGAGTTCAAATGAAACCGCAGGGGAAGTTTGTCCTGTATACCTCAGGAGATGTTGAGGGACTGGGCATGACCTGCCATCGATGTGGAGGATTGGCCGTACATCTTCGTCCATTCGGCCGATGTCCGCAGTGTGGAGAGTATCTGTTTGTAGTGGAGCCACCTACTATGCCACCCTGTGCCTACCGGATGGATTGGGTGACAGGTATTGCTACAGTGGAAGCTGCTATCGCTACAGTGAGAGAGCAACGGGCCGCCACTTTGCCTGTTGTTACCGACAATGTTTCAGAAAGAGACACTGCTGCTGCCGTCTCATCAGGAGACATTACTTTGATTCCTGAGTCCACTACACCTGTTCCTGTGGTGCCTACTCAGAAGAAGGTGGGCTATGTGAAGGCTTCTCGCGGCCGTGGTCGAGGCGTACCCCAGAGGTTACCTGAGCCGGAGCTACCAGAGTCTACGTCTGGAGCGGGTAAGCCATTGTTGGGGACTGTAAATAAGTATTTGCCGGCAGAAGAATTGAGGGACTCGGAAATAGAATCCATGTCGGATCTTTCTGGGGATGATGACTTGTTCGAAACCATGTCGTAAGAGCTTTTGTGGTCACAAGGCGAAGATGTTGCCTCCACAATGACCCTTCCTGAATCGACTGCCATGAGTTCTGGGAAGACATCGCCCTGTGTGGAGATGCACAGTGCTGTTGCAGGCACTTTGTCAAAAGTTATTGATTCGCTACAGACACGGGCTGAGTCTATGGTGAAAAAGTAATTCGACTCCTGTGTACCGCCTGGTATGGGAAAAGACAGATCTTTGCCAAAACTTGCTCGCTTGCAAAGGATGTTAAGCAAGCGTGTTGCCGCAGAATATGGATTAGAATTCCCCTATGTGCCCCAAGATGTCATGCGGGAGATTGAAGCTAATCGGGAACTTTGGTACAATGAAGCTATTTGGGACTACTTGTCTGTGCTTAAGCCCTTTAGAAAAACTGGATGTTCTGTCCTGGATTGATGAACGTTTTAACGGATGCTTTGTTCATTGGAACTATGGTCGGCATATCTATGCTGATAAAGTGGTGATCTGCAGACTGGGAAAGGACAATGCTGCATATTTTATTACCACTGTAGATAAAGAAGGAAAATATGTGACTCTACCAGATCCTCAGTTTTAGTGGTAATTATGGACACTATTACTTTGAAGTTAGCTAGTTAGATAGCGACAGGGTAAAGAGATCTGTGTGGTCAAGATCTACAGATCCTGTTCTGTGTTTAAATCCAAGGACTTCTGTTTGCTAGCTGGATTTCTTTTATAAGAAAAGTTCTTGTGTAGGGATGGACTCCAAAAGTGCATATTCTTTCTAATACAAATCATGGGAAGAGAGTCTCATTTTAAATGAGGCTTTGCTCCTGGTGTTGCATAGTGTGTATATATGTGTGTTTAAATATGTTTCTTTTCCAGGGATCATCAGATCATATGTATAGCTGGGAGGCTTTTCAGATAGTTAGTTAGTGAGGTTGAAAAAAAAATTATATTGTGGTTTTGTTTGAGGCTGTGAACATAATGTTTTATAGATATAAGTCTCATAATGTCTTTAAACTGTCCTTTTTCTCTCTCTTTGCCTCTCAAATGCTACTCTCAGGCTTGAGAGTTACTGTTACTGCGTTCAGGACAGACGTTGGGGACAACGTCTATTGTAGTGGGGGGAGTATGTAGCGCTGGTAGATTTACAATCTACCGCAGATTAGGTAAATTTAGTAAATTGTGTGTTAGGAAGGTTAAAAGTTTGCCTCTGTTCCAGCTTGGCTGACATTGTGTGTGCTTCCATGCAGACCGGTGGGTGTCGCTGTTAACATTAGTCAGTGTTGGAAGGGCAACGTGTCGAAGTGTATAGATGCTCTTCTGTCTCGGAGACAAGCTCGGTGGAGGTGGTCTTCCGAGTTGCATTCTGGGAGGGGGGTATTTATGGGACAGACGCCATGTTCTAAGGTCGTTTTTTGCAGCCACCTGCTGGCCCTCCTGGCCGACAGGTATGCGTTAAGGAGCTACCTCGTGGTCCTCCGATCGGGAGGCCCATGATGCTACAGCGCAGGGGTGGGTCCAGAGGCTTGTCTGGGGCCTACCAGCGCGGCCGAGGAATGGTCCTGAGCTGTCGGTCCTGTGTGACGAAGCTGGACAGCCAAGGAGATCCCAGGGGAGGACCCGTCTTGGAGAGATCACGCAGCGTGCTGGTCTATAGAGGGGCCTGGTGACTCGGCTGGAGGACGTATCCAAAAGATGAAGATGTGATGAAGCTGGACAGCCGAGGAGATCCCAGGGGAGGTAATTAAATATGAGTGGTGTATCCGTGCAATGGAACAGAAAATTTAAAAAGTGGAGAAAATGGAAAAAATTGAAAAAAATGGAAACAATGGAAGAAATCGCATAAAGGAGTGCTGCCTCCACAGATGTGATTTCCACCTAGGTGGAAAAAACAGAAGGTAAGTGAAGGGTTAGTGTGTGTGTGTGGCGCTATCCTAATTTATAGAAATACTTGGTAAATTGTGTGTAGCCAAATCCCATATGTAAAGTCGCATAAACCAAAATTGCAAATAAAAAAATTCAACGAAAATAAAACCAAACATAAAACAGCAAAGTGACCCCTTTTGGAGTGTGTAGGTGTAACGTTGTCCTAGTGGAGAAAAAAGTGGAGAAAATGAAAAAAAATGGAAACAGTGGAAGAAATCGCATAAAGGACTGCTGCCTCCACAAATGTGATTTCCACCAAGGTGGAAAAAACAGAAGGTAAGTGAAGGGTTAGTGTGTGGGTGTGGCACAGTCCTAATTCATAGAAATACTTGGTAAATCGTGTGTAGCCAAATTCCATATGTAAAGTCGCATATAAAGTATAAACCAAAATTGCAAATAAAAAATTCAATGAAAATAAAACCAAACCTAAAACAGCAAAGTGACCCCCTTTGGAGTGTGTAGGTGTAATGTTGTCCTAGTTTAAAAAATACTTTGTAAATCGTGTGTAGCCAGATCCCACATGTAAAATCGCATGTAAATTATAAACAAAATATAAACAAAATCGCATATAGCAAATATAACGGCTAGGTTGGCCCCCTTTGAATTGGGGTAGGGGGAAGGGGAACAGGGGATGAAATCAAAAAATGACTTTAGCCAAAGCTATTCCATCCGCATAAAAACCCCATATAGTGATTGACAAACATAACATTGCTGAATAATTACATAGGTTAAATCGTGACTAGTGCTCAGTGCAGTTTAAGTGAAAAACTTGACATCTTTGTAAAACAAGGCAGGTATTTGTATTAATCTTGGTGACCAGGTGCTCGTGTCTTGTGATCATGCGGACACTCACCAGCTTCTTTAACCCCTGTGGGGGTAATGCGCAGTCACAGTGTATGCCACTGTGCGGCAATCCACAGGCTGTTTCTGGGTCACGGTGACATTTTAGGCATAAGAGAAGAAAGAGGAGATTCCATAGCGTAAAACCATAAAACACTCTTTATTGAACGCAGATGACAGAATGGTACTCACATTTAAGCAGTTTATAATAGGCAACCAAATATCATCAAAACAGGAGAGCATCAGATTTAAGTTGGTGATCCTCTGGGAGATGATGCAAAAGCGTCAGAATAGGCCACGCCCTACACGTTTCATCATAGGGACGCTCCAGTTAACGTTGGCTTAAAGGTTCAGGCACTGTGACTGACTATTCACTGCAGAAGATCTGATACATCCTGTGGCAATCGTGCAGATTTACCCCCCCAAATGAGTCTGTGGCAGAGACTTTAGATTCGTGCTGCATACTGGCTGCTAGACCGGTGAGAGAGGCCTATCCAGACGAGCAAAGAGTGCGTCCCATGAGGGGAACACATTCCACATAATTATCTGAATTCTACCAGGACGTTTGTCGCTAAGATCTTGTAAGAAGATATTTGAGTTTCTCCTGAAGGTTTCCTTTTCCGTCTTTTTCCTGCTACTTCCCTAAGTTTGACTGTTCAATAAAGCATTGAAAACGTACTCCAGTGTTGGTGCGTGTGTCGTCCAGCAGTAAACTCAACGGAACCCGTAGACCCGGTGCTGGTGAAACAGAGGGAAGCAAAGTGAAGGTAACAGGCCGGCTTAAACCAGCAGCTCCACTGTGAGTTAGTGCTACACTAAAATAAGTTATGAATGAATGAAGATATGAATGAAAAATAAATACAAATAAATAAAAATACAGCTGATTACTTCAATAACTGGCTCTAATTGGCATGATAGCTGTAACAAAGAGTTGAATATATATTCTATAACCTCTGAACAAACTGCATTAATAGGAACGTTAGAATTAAGGTTCCTTACCTAAATTGATCAATTGATAAGTCAATGATATAATCTTATAATGGATTTATTTTAATTATCAAAATTCAGTAATCACTTATAAAGCAATTAACATCTAATTCGATATTCATGCCACCCGGCATCAAAGTATTAAGAAACATCCTCTTGGTTTCTCGTTTAGATATTTCACATATCAAATTGGACCCCCTCCAATTGGGATGGATTCTGTTGACACCCCAAAATTTCAACCCAGTCGGATACTGATTGTGGTATTTTTTAAAATGTAGCAACACACTTTGGTATTTAAAACCTATCTCTATTTTAGATCCATTTTTTAAAGTCTTTTTAGTGCGTCCCATATACATTAAATTACATGGGCACTGCAAGACATATATCACATGTGTGGTCCCACATGTGATAAATTCAGAGATTTTGAATGTTCTGTTATTACCAGTGGAAATAAATTTGATCAGACCTCTAATAGGGTGATTTATTTGCAAACAAGCTTTGCATCTCCTACATGAAAAGAAACCAGCATGGTCCCAAAACATGCATGGTCTATTGGGTGGATTTAAAACTTTCTTTACAATCCTATCTCCAAAATTAGGTGCCTTTCTATAGATGAACGATGGGTTTTCAGGTAAGGTCTCTTTAAGAACTTTATCCATACACAACATGTGCCAGTGCCGTTTGAAGATGTCCTCAATTTCCTTATACTGTGACTGGAAATTGGAAATTAATTTCCATTCTTGACTGTCATTAATTCCCATCTCTTTATCTTTTAGACAGGTTTCGCATGGGGTTTCTGCTACATCATGTATAATTTTATCTAATTGATATTTCTTATAGCCCTTTTGAACAAACCTGTCCCTAATTATATAGTTAAAATTATATATATATATTTATATATATTGACATAATGAAGGGCAAGATGGATGAGGAATGGTATGTTTCACCTTACATGCTTTCATATGTGTTCTATAAAAGCCAGATTTTGCTTCCCACTTTTGACCAGCAGCAGCTGGGTTAAAGAAGAGAAGGCTGGAGGGTGCTCTGGCCTGGGACTCAGGAAAGCAACCTGAGAGAGAGCTACTTAAAGAAATCACTCTGTAAGAGAAAGAAAAGTTTTTAAAAAACACTTAGATATACAATATACATGCACATCCACATTTATAAGTCCACAAAAATGTCCTCACAGACAAAAAAATAAAATAAACAATAAAAAAAAAAAAAAAACATATAAAGTGTCCACCTAATGTCTCCAGTGATCAAAATATTATAGTCCATATACATATTTTTCAAATCATTCTCCAGCTGTCCACCAGTGAAACAAAATAAACCTTGATATAGAATGATGAACACCTTGTGCCATCCACCCAGTACTCAGAAACCTCTTACCAGATGGTATTGATCCCTTATATGGCAGAGATCAATAAAGCGTGTTGTAAAAAGCCATGTCAAGAGCCCAGCAGTATCTGTCATATCTATTGTTTCTCATCTAGTATTCAGATGTTTTAAGGTGCAGCTCCTGGCACAGATTATTACATTGAGCGCAAAATAATTTTTTATGTTTATTTGAAAAAACACAAATGCCCTGTACACACGATCGTACATTCCGACAACAAAATCAATTGGATTTTTTCCGACGGATGTTGACTCAAACTTGTCTTGCATACACAAAGTCGCACAAAGTTGGTCGGAAATTCCGAACGTCAAGAACGCGGTGACGTACAACACGTACGACGAGCCAAGAAAAATGAAGTTCAATAGCCAGTGCGGCTCTTCTGCTTGATTCCGAGCATGCGTGGTACTTTGTGTGTCGGAATTGTCTACATACGATCGGAATTTACGCGATTGGATTTTGTTGTCGGAAAATTTTATATCCTGCTCTCAAACTTTGTGTGTTGGAAATTACGATGAAAACTGTCCAATGGAGCCTACACACGGTCGGAATTTCTGACAACAAGCTCCGATCGCACATTTTCCGTCAGAAAGTCTGACCGTGTGTACAGAGCATTATTTTGTTGGTAACTGGGAGAAGCCTTTTACCTGTCATAGAGGATTGTGTTCTGCTTAGTAAGTGTCTGGATTGAGAGGATTTTTTTCTCTGTTTTGTTCTGTTTGCTTTGTTTGCAGCCTTTTAAAATATGTTGTAAAACTAACCAAAATTCAGACTTTTAAGAAAGACCTGGAGTTTGGATTGCCTTTTTCCTGGTAGTACATACACTCTCCAACAGCACCTAAGTAATTAACAGATCTTATGCCTTCACCATGATGGAGAGTAGGGTAACTCTCCTATGTTCTTAATCCTTTAGTACTTCTACCTAAAAATGCTTTGAAATTACAAGAAGCATTCTCTTCTAGGAATATCTTGTGCCCAGGTAGTTTACTTACTTGTTCTTGCTCAAACTCATGCATGCCAATCTTATAGATTTGGTTCCAAATTTAAAAACCTGAAGGGGCACAGGAGGAGGTGAATTACCCAAACTCTTCAAGGCAGGGGTCTCAAACTGGTGGCCCTCCAGCTGTTGCGAAACTACAAGTCCCATGAGGCATTGCAAGGCTGACAGTTACAAGCATGACTCCCTCAGGGAAAGGCATGATGGGACTTGTAGTTTTACAACAGCTGGAGGGCCGCCGGTTTGAGACCCCTGCTTCAAGGGCTCCTACAGCACATTGGGCTTGTAGTTGTTGGGTACATCTAAGCATCCAGTAACTCACACACCATCCACTGGAGCATCACAGTGCCAAAAAATGAGGTTTTAATGTTACTCAATTCAAGCTCTTTGGCTCTAGCAAGAATCACTCCCAGCTGACATGACCTCCAGACATTTTATCAATCCATTGATGGCAAACTCACCAGGGGCTGGCCAGCTGAGAACACAGACAGATCTCCCTGTACCACACCGCTGCCATGTAACATTCTCATAATAGTCTGGCAACTATTATAGCAAAATACTTTAACACAGCACAGCTGTTATGGAAACACATCCCTACAAAAGCTTACCCATTTCTGTATTTGTTTTTTAAACATCTGCATAACTTCTGCATAACTTTTATTATTGTATGCATAACTTTTTTGCAGGTTTCTCTCCACTCCTTTGGTAATAGGTGGTCTTTACTATTACACAGAGCATCAATCATGAAGTCACATTTGAGTCCTGTTCTGTGCAGCAGTACTGTGAACCACAATCTGGGTGATGCTGCAACTTCAAGGGCTGTGTTGTTGATAGCTGGGCCTAACAGGAAGTGGATGAATGATGTTGGATAACCAGAGTGTCTGCAGGGGAAAAAAAGTTGAGTATTGTAATTATAGCTGAGTTTTAAATTTTATTGCCTTCTAAGAATTTTTTTTTTAATATATATAAAAGAATATGTATGTTTGACCTTGAAGGTTTTGACCTTATTTTCACCAGATGTTCCTACTGGTAACACACTGAACTAGCATAACACTCACTTTGTGTAGTGAACATAGATGAGATGGGGTCTATAGTGCTCAGAAGTAGCTGGAAACAGTGTAACTCAGTGCAGCACAGTCAAAATGCACATGAAGTTGCCAAGTTGACTATATTTCTTGCATTAGCAACAGGTAGTTTCTACAAATATCAAAAAGAAATAACAAGAAACTTTCTATGGTACTTTTAACAGACCAAAGGTGACAAAAGAGTAGATTTGGAGTGTTAGGGATTACACACCCTTTAAATACGTTATCATGATTAGTGATGAGTGAACTGGCCTTGACTTAGTTTAGGGGAGGATCTGTTAACCCATCCCAAGGCCCACAAGCTGTAAACATAGTACTCTAAACTCCATAGAAGTACAGTTGTGCTCAAAAGTTTGCATACCCTGGCAGAAATTTAGAAATGTTGGCATTAATATTGAAAATATGAATGATCAAGTTAAAAAACTGTCTTTTATTTAAAGATAGCAATCACATGAAGCCATTTATTATCACATAGTTTTTTGGATCCTTTTTAAATTATAATGATAACAGAAATCACTGAAATGGCACGATAAAAAGTTTACATACCCTGGAATGTTTGGCCTTGGTACAGACACAGAAGGTTGCACACACAGGTTACAATGACAATTAAAGGTTAATTTCCGACATTTGTGGCTTTTTAAATTACAATTAGTGTCTTTGTAGAAATAGTCAATGAGTTTGTTAGCTCTCACATGGATGCACTAAGCAGGTTAGACACTGAGCCATGAGGAGGTAGAAAAGAACAGTCAAAAGACCTGCGTAACAAAATAATGAAACTTTACAAAGATGGGAAAGGATATAAAAAGATATCCAAAGCCTTGAATATGCCAATCAGTACTGTTCAATCACTTAATAAGAAGTGGAAAATTTGGGGATCTCTTGATACCAAGCCAAGGTCAGGTAGCTCAAGAAAGATTTCAGCCACAACTGCCACAGGAACTGTTTGGGATACAAAGAAAAACTCATAGGTAACCTAAGGAGAAATACAGGCTGCTCTGGAAAAAATATGGCATGGTTGTTTTTAAGGAGCACAATACGATGGTACTTGAACAAAAAAAGAGCTGCATAGTCAAGTTGCCAGAAACAAGCCTTTACTGTACAAGTTCCACAAAAAAGCCGAGTTACAATATGCCCAACAACAACTTGACATTCCTCATTGGCTTTTTTGTGGCATTGGAACAGTAAAGGCTTCATTTTGGCACCTCAACCATGCAGCTCTTTTTGTTCAAGTATTGTTAAATTTTGCTCCCTAAAAACAGCCACTCCCTCTTTTTGGAGAGCAGCCTGTATTTCTCCCTCAGTTACCTGTGGGTTTTTCTTTGTATCCTGAGCAATTATTCTGCCAGTTGTGGCTGCAATCTTTTTTGGTCTACCTGACCCTGGCTCAGTATCAAAAGAGCCCCTAATTTTCCACTTCTTAATAAGTGATTAAACAGTACTGACTGGCATAATCAAGACTTTTGATATGTTTTTATATCCTTTTCCATCTTTGTAAAGTTTCATTACCTTGATATGCAGGGCTTTTGACTGTTCTTTTCTACCTCCTCATGGCTCAGTGTCTAGCCTGCTTAGTGTATCCATGTGAGATCTAACAAACTCATCGACTATTGATACACAGACACTAAGGATGAGCCGAACACACCCCTGGTTCGGTTCACACCGGAACATCCGAACAGGCAAAAAATTTGGACGAACAAACACAGTTAAAGTCTATGGGACACAAACATGAAAAATCAAAAGTGCTCATTTTAAAGGCTTATATGCAAGTTATTGTCATAAAAAGTGTTTGGGGACCCGGGTCCTGCACCTAAAGACATGTATCAATGCAAAAAAAAGTTTTAAAAAAACGGCTCTTTTTTCGGGAGCAGTGATTTTAATAATGCTTAAAGTGAAACAATAAAAATGAAATATTTCTTTAAATATTGTGCCTGGGGGTGTCTATAGTATGCCTGTAAAGTGGCACAGTTTTCCTGTGTTTAGAACAGTACCATAGCAAAATGACATGTCTAAAGGAAAAAAGTCATTTAAAACTGATTTCGGCTGTAATGTATTGTCGGGTCTCGGCAATATAGATAAAACTCATTGAAAAAAATGGCATGGGTTCCCCCCAGACCATTACCAGGCCCTTTGGGTCTGGTATGAATATTAAGGGGAACCCCAAACCAAAAATTAAAAAAAAAATTGCATGGGGATTCCCCAAATCCATACCAGGCCCTTCAGTCTGGTATGGAAATTAAGGGGAACCCTGCACCAAATTTTAGAAAAGAGGGCATATGGGTCCCCCCAAAATCCATACCAGACCCTTCAGGTAGATGGGGACAAGGACCTCATCCCCACAACCCTTGCCCAGTGGTTGCGTTGGTATGTGGGCGGGGGGCTTATCGGAATCTGGAAGCCCCCTTTAAAGCCCCCAGACCCCCTTTTGTGAATTGGTAAGGGGTACATTGTACCCCTACCATTTCACAAAAGAAAGTGTCAAAAATAGTAAAAAAGACAGGAGACACTTAGGGACAAGTCCTTTATTAATAGATAAAAAAATAAAAATGTCCCACGATGTCCACTCATTTTCTATCATGTTGCCGATGAGCCAAAAATAGACAAAAGAACCTGCAACAGCTCTGCCTCCATGGGAAGCCCCCGCCGAGTGACGCTTCTTCTTGGTGACAGCTCTTATATAGCTGAGGGCGGGGGCACTTGGTGATGTACATGGGTGCCCCCCCTTTCATCTGACATCACAAGGCATCAGAGGGGGGCAAGGTCACCCATTTACATCACCGGGTGGCCCCGCCCTCAGCTATATAAGAGCTGTCACCAAGAAGAAGCGTCACTTGGGGGGGAACCCATGCCATTTTTTTCAATGAGTTTTACCTTTATTGCCAAGACCCGACAATCCATTACAGCTGCGATCAGTTTTAAATGACTTTTCTCCTTTAGAAATATCATTTTGCTGTGGTACTGTTCTAAATACGGGAAAACACATGTTCTAAACACAGGAAAACTTTGCCAATTTACAGGTATACTATAGACACCCCCCAGGCATGATATTTAACCACAGCCCCGGATCATTTGGCTGCCCAAAGACCAGAGCGTTTTTTGCGATTCGGCACTGCGTCACTTTAACTGACAATTGCGCGGATGTGCGACGTGACTCCCAAACAAAATTGACATCCTTTTTTCCCCACAAATAGAGCTTTCTTTTGGTGGTATTTGATCCCCTCTGCATTTTTTATTTTTTGCGCTATAAACAAAAAAAGAGCGACAATTTTGAAAAAACGCAATATTTTTTACTTTTTGCTATAATAAATATCCCCAAGAAATGTATAAAAAAAAATGTTTTCCTCAGTTTAGGTCGATACGTATTCTTCTACATATTTTCAGTAAAAAAATTTCAATAAGCGCTTATTGATTGGTTTGTGCAAAAGTTATAGCGTCTACAAAATAGGGGATAGTTTTATGGCATTTTTATTATTATTTTTTTTATTAGTAATGGCAGGGATCTGCGATTTTTATCATGACTGCTACATTATGGCAGACACATTGGACACTTTTAGTGCTATTTTGGGACCATTCACATTTATACAGTGATCAGTGCGATTAAAAATGCACCGATTACTGTGTAAATGTGACTGGCAGTGAATGGGGTTAATCACTAGGGGGTGCTGCAGGGGTTAAGTGTGTCCTAAGGAGTGATTCTAACTGTGGGGGGGATGGGCTACATGTGACATGACACTGATCACCGCTCCCTATCACCGGGAGCGGTGATCAGTGTCAGTGTCACTAGGCAGACCGGGGGAATGCTTGTTTACATCAGCATTTCCCCATTCTTCTTCTCCATGAGACAATCGTGGGTATCCCCGTGGACATCGAGTACGCAGAATCTGCAATCACACTCACAGGGTTCGCGGCAGGGTCACGGCGGCGGCAGCGTGCACGCGCCCACACGGCGGCAAATGTAAAGGGACGTACCTGTACGCCCATTTGCCTGTCCGTGCCATTCTGCCGACATAAATGTTCATGCAGTGGTCGGCAAGCGGTTAAAGGAATATTTCATTTTTCATGTTAGTGTCCCATAGACTTTAACGGTGTTCCGCGGCTTTCGAATTTGCCCGCATATTGTTCAGTGTTTGCCGAACGTCCAAACAACCAAAGTTCGGCCTGAACTTATGCTCGGGCCGAACCGTTCACCCATCTCTAACAGACACTAATTGTGATTTAAAAAGCCACAAATGTGGGTGATTAACCTTTAATTGCCATTTTAACCTGTGTGTGCCACCTTCTGTGTCTATATCAAGGCCAAACATTCCAGGGTATATAAACTTTTTGTCAGGGCCGTTTGGGTGATTTATGTTATTATTATGATTTAAAAAGGATCCAAAAAAACTATGTGATAATAAATGGCTTCATGTGATTGCTATCCTTAAATAAAAGACAGTTTTTAGCACGATGAGTCATATTTTAAATATTAATGCCAAAATTTCACAATTTCTGCCAGGGTATGCAAACTTTTGAGCATGACTGTATATAAGAGCCAAATATTGTTATGTAGGTTTCAAGACCAATTTGCAAGCCTTAGGTAAAAAAAAAGGTCATGGGTAGCTGGCCCATGCAGGGAGCAGGCTTTGTAATTCTAATGCCCTGTACACACAATCGGACTTTCCGACGGAAAATGTGCGATCGGAGCTTGTTGTCGGAAATCCCGACCGTGTGTGGGCTCCATCGGACTTTTTCCATCTGAATTTCCAACACACAAAGTTTGAGAGCTGGCTCTAAAATTTTCCGACAACAAAACCCATTCGCGTAAAATCCGATCATGTGTAGACAATTCCGACACACAAAGTGCCATGCATGCTCAGAATAAATTACGAGACGGAAGTGCTCGGTCTGGTAAAACTAGCGTTCACAATGGATATAGCACCTTCGGCACGCTGCAATGTTTTAAATTGTTTAATGCAGTGCATTCTCTTCTTTATAATGCTAGAAGAATGAAATTGTTTTGCTGCTCATATTCACACAGACTTCTCACAAACTTCTTTCTTTATTATCTTTCGTGATTTCATGAATATAATATTTTTATTAGTCAGATCTCCCGAATATTCTTTTTATTTTTATGTTTTTATATTTTTAATTATTTTGTGGTTGTTTTTTTTAATCAAGATCTCCTGATTATTTTTTTTTTTTTTTGGTGATCTTCATAATTTTTTTTGTGGGTTTTGTGTGTCAAGTTACCACAAAAACATTATTATCTTGTTTTTTTTAACCTCAAGGAGGTTGTTTGGTGTTGGTGTCCCTTGTTAAAATAAATACAAAAAAGGAAAGTGGCTTGACTCCCATATGAGCAGTATTAGGAAAGAGATGGTTGGACTATATCAAGAGGACATTTCAGACAGTTTTTCCTATCCCTGGTTAACATATAGCTTATAAGTGGAGGAAGAGGGGGGGGGAAGAAAAAAAAATGAAAAAAAAATATGGGGAGAAAATGGAAATCCCCCTCCTCAAATAGATGGGACTTTGAGGGAAAGAACTAAGTCTAGTAGGTGAGAATCAAATACACTTGATAAAATTAAACAATATTTATTGAGATACAGTAAAAGATAGTATTATCAATACATATACAAACATATGACCATTCAGTAGTAAAATCCAGAATTCGTGCGTGACTAGAGCCAACATGTTTCGCAAAAGAATTTTCGCTTCATCAGGGCTAGGCATGATGTGATTGATTCATTTAAACTGTGTAAATAATGAACAGTTTCAGATATATAGTGGTCATACATATCATCAATCATAACAATGAAAAAACATAAATTATATGAAATTATTGCTCACCTACTGTTAAAATTACAAAGGAATAAGGCTATTACCACCATTCACCGGACATCAACCGCTGAACCACCCAGCACGGACTGTCTCTGGGTGCCAGATCCCAGAAAGACAATACCGGTAGGAGGCCTGGACCACACACTTAGGGCAATATTGGCTGGTAACCCATACTGAAACAAAGACGGGAAACCCATGAATTCCACTCATTCAAAATCAATAATAAAAAGTACTGACAATAGCCAATTGGTGGTCAGACAAATAAGAACATTTTCATATAACGCCCACAAGTATACATTATATATCTTTAGTTTAAGGGGGACTTTGGTTTAATTTATAGTAAAAGGTCCAATGAAGATGTCATACCTTTTTGTAATGAAAGGCCAATGGACATTGTTTCATTTGTAATAAAAGGTAAGTAAGGATGTAATACCTATATCTATGATAGACCAATATGACTATGCCTGTAATGCTGGTGATATAGGGACCCTGTAAGGTAATCCCTTAAACTATGGCAAAGGGTCCCCCAGTTGAAGACATGTCCAAGCAGAGCAAAGAAAACGTCCAAATTAGATTCAGCTTATCCCTAGGTGTAGAAAGCAAAAAGAGAGGAGCTGTGATGGTTCCTTAATCAACAGGATTGAGCATCCGCCCGTTTCCGATGGATGGCCGCAGGCTGCGTCTAACAGACAGCACCGGCGCCTCCATCTTTTAAGTGATGCGGTCCCACCGGAAGCAATCAGGTCAGAAATGACCTCCGGCATTGCTTCCGGTCCGGACGTCCCTGTCAGAATGCGCGCGCAGCAGGGGAGCGGACGCATGCGCGTTCCATCCCCCAGGATGCGCGCGCATTGCCCACACTTCGCCGTTGGCGTTGAGGGCAACTAGGGGCGGAAAGGAAAAGAGCTCCGCCCCCTAGGCAGGGACGTCCGAGTCCTCCCACCACAACAGATGACCGTTGCTAGTAGGCAGCGGAAGCGATCCAGAGAAATAGTAGAAGCCATACAAATAGGTCCAGCATGGACCAACTAACTTGAGTTTGGTACAAAAACATTTGTAAAACAAAAACACAATACAAAATAGAAATCATATATGCATGGTTCCCTAAATGATCTTCCAATCTAATCCATCATAAATTAGGTGAAGCACAAGGGAGCAAAGGGGGAAAAAAAAAAGGGGTTTTTTACTTTTGCCAGAAATATTGCCCTCAACATAACACAGTTGATTTTACTACTGAATGGTCATATGTTTGTATATGTATTGATAATACTATCTTTTACTGTATCTCAATAAATATTGTTTAATTTTATCAAGTGTATTTGATTCTCACCTACTATACTTAGTTCTTTCCCTCAAAGTCCCATCTATTTGAGGAGGGGGATTTCCATTTTCTCCCCATATTTTTTTTCTCCCCCCCCCTCTTCCTCCACTTATAAGCTCCCATATGAGCAGTGTATGCCTGGAAAAACCACTGTAATTGCGCTTCAACCCCAAAAAGGACTATGCAAAGTATCCCAAACAGATGGGGACAGAGAAAAGCGGGGCTAATGAAAGGGAAAAACACAGGTAATTATATCAAAAATGAAAATAGTGTACTGTTCCTGGTAAAAAATTGTCGACCACCTGGGTAGGTTGGTCTGTCACAACCACAGAAAACAGGGGGAACAAAACAACATATAACAAGGACATAAAAGACAAACAGCATCCAGACGCAAGTGACATTGGTGTCAGCCTTGTCGTCCACCATGGGGGGTATCCAAAAATTGCTGGGTATGGTCCCAAGGCTGACATCAATCCCCCTGGGTGGATATGTGGGGCTTGGGAGGGGATGGAGGATGAGGAAAGGGGGATGACAGAGATATAGTCTCATTGTATCTTGGGGGCTCATGGTGGACACCAGCTGGTGGGGGTGCCCGACTGATATCTACAGTCTGTAGGAACTGGACAGCATAAACGTATGGGCAAAAATGGCAAAGTTCAATGCTGTGTGAGTATAAATCACAGTCAAAGCAATGTTGCTGTGAGTAGCCTGAAGTCCAGAATATCCTGATCTGAGTATGTTTTCAGAAGATCGGTAGTGATGGGCTGTTTATGCAGTGCACTACTGGCATGTGGAAATTGGTAAAAAAATGTAAACAGCCACAGTACATTACCACCCCCGGTTGTAGATGGATGCCGTCATCTGCTTCCAAAGATAGTGCCTTCCTGTGTCGATATCCTGCTCTCATTCAATCTCAGATCCTAGAAGCGGTATCTGTTGAAGGAACCCTACTTGTGAGGTACAGGAAGGCTAGTGTAGAAAAGGAAGCATGGATGGATAAGACATCTGGGTATAGAGCCTCGTCTATGTATTTCCAAGATCTCCCTGGGTATCGAGCGGTCATGTGATCAACCTCCTCCCACAGAATAGCGAGCTCACGAGCACCAATGGGGATGGCGTCGAGGCGTGACATCTGGGCGGACATGACGTCAACGCGTTTCACTTAGGCGGCATTTCCGCAGTCTTTGTATGTTTAGGGGTGAGTGTGTGAGCACTCTGGTTATTTCCGGTTTGCTTATACACGCATCCTGCTGTGGTCTGTCCTGTATATGTTTCACGTCTTTCCCCTTCTCCCCACTCCCCCTTCATGCTTCCTTTTCTACACTAGCCTTCCTGTACCCCGCACGAAGGGTTCCTTCAACAGATACCGCTTCTAGGATCTGAGATCGAATGACGGCAGGATATTGACACAGGAAGGCACTATCTTTGGAAACAGATGATGGCATCCATCTAAAACCGGGGGTGGTAATGTACTGTGGCTGTTTACATTTTTTGACCAATTTCTACATGCCAGTAGTGCACTTCATAAACAGTCCATCACTACCGGTCTTCTGAAAACATACTCAGATCAGGATATTCCGGACTTCAGACTACTCACAGCAACATTGCTTTGACTGTGATATATACTCACACAGCATTGAACTTTGCCATTTTTGCCCATATGTTTATGCTGTCCGGTTCCTACAGACTGTAGATATCAGTCGGGCACCCCCCACCAGCTGGTGTCCACCATGAGCCCCCAAGATACAATGTGACTCTATCTCTGTCATCCCCCTTTCCTCATCCTCCATCCCCTCCTGAGCCCCACATATCCACCCGGGGGGATTGATGTCAGCCTTGGGACCATACCCAGCAATTTTTGGATACCCCCACAGTGGACGACAAGGCTGACACCAATTTCACTTGTGTCCGGACGCTTTTTGTGCTTTATGTCCTTGTTATATGTTGTTTTGTTCCCCCTGTTTTCTGTGGTTGCGACAGACCAACCTACCCAGGTGGTCAGCAATTTTTTACCAGGAACAGTACACTATTGGGTCTTTACCCTTCTACCTGAAATTTGTGTATATGCCAATAAATTTTCATTTTTTATATAATTACCTTTGTTTTGCCCTTTCATTAGCCCCGCTTTTCTCTGTCCCCATCTGTTTGTGATACTTTGCATGGTGTCCCTTGTTAGTTTCACATTGTATTTTCGAAATGTACCTGCCTACTCACAAATAAACTGTCCTTTTTGAAGTAAAACACATAAGCAAGTATTTTTTTTAAAAAAAAACTTTATTGAGGGTCATAACCAAATAAAGATGAAGGCAATGCTGGAGAAACAGCTGAAATTGGCGAAGCCTTTGGCCACCAGGGCACACATCAACTATTTTAAGGCTAAATTGGTGGCCTGAGAAGTCCATATATAAGGGAGTACAATCTGGTCCAGAAGTCCAAGATATTAGGAACCGCAGCAGATGACATACATGTCCCCAGGCTGTGGTCATACAAGAGCCTGCATCTTTTGTCAGACCAGACTGAACCCAGGCCATCATTTTCTTGTCTTCCTTTCATTCTTCCTTCCAGGGTTGCTTCCAGGCTGTGGCTGTGGTGTTGGTGGTGTGGCAGGAGGAGGAGGAGGAGGAGGAGGATGGTCCCACTCACGCAGGTGGGTTTTGTTGGTGATTTGTCCCCTCAACCCCTTATTTAGTGTGTGGTACATGATTTCCTCACACAAGAGGCGTTGCCCCTCCCCCATGTCCTGCAGTTTGCATGAACAGGCTGCCACTAACCCCTGCCTCCTCCTGGCTGCCACATTCCACGCCCTCCTCCTGGCTGAGGTCTGAAAAAGGGACATAGTTTTAGTTTTTGGTTCATCAATCACACACAATTTTCAGCTCATGACTGTTGCAAATTGAATGTTAACAAATATAAAAGACTATCCTTCTGACCCCAGCATTTTTTATTCTTGTCCCAATTATTTTTGGCTACTACTGTCTATTGATATGTAAATGCCTTTATTAAATCAGCAATTATTGATCAATAATAACATCTAGTAAACATCATTTATTTTTTGACCAGAAATATGTTGAACAATGCTATACCTGACTCAAGCTGGGCTCCTCTACTTCTTCCTGGCTGGAAGGCCCAGGTTGGACATCGGAAGCCTCAGCTGGGGTGGAAGGTAGGGTTGAAAGGAATTCCCTGACTTCAGTCTGGTCTGACAGAAAATGCAATCTCTCATAGTACCACAGCCTGGGGATATAAATGTCATCTGCTGCTGCTCCTGATCTCATGGAATCCTGGACCTTCTTGCGAAGCACTCCTCAGGCCACCAATTTTGGTTTTTAAATAGGGGATGTTACTGTGAGGACCTGCATCTTCACCAACTCCAGCAGTTTCTCCAGCGCTGCCTGCCTCTTTAATTTGTTATTATATTGTGGATGTTTCACCTGCCACAGACAGGGCAGCTCCCTGTACTTGTCTATGAAGATTGGGAGAAAGCTGTGGACTTTGAACCTATTCAAGACAAACCCTAATATCAGGCTAAACTCTCCTAATCTTGACCCAAGATAGGCCTCAACCTATAAGCAGCATAGGCCACTGATGCACCAAGTTCAAATTCTAACTTCGTTAGAATGATCGTTACTTCCGTTACTTCGTCCTCCGCTCACAGATCGTACGTACGACGCACGCGTGTTACGCATTATATATACAGCTCATGCATGAAACTTTGCCCGCGTCGCCCGCCCCTGACGTTCGTTCTAGAATATTCCCTGCCCTGTCTCTTTCGTCATAGTGGGAGAGGAACATGGTGGAGACACAGCAGGTGCTTAATAGCAGAAATGAGGAGGAAAGCCCGGAGCAAGAAATGTCCGGATCCAGGAGGAGGAGGTTTAAGGCCTCAAATATGGCCTTTGTAGAGATGGTGGAGATGGTGGACATCTTGAAGAGGACCGACTATGATGGGAAGTGTGGACCTTACCCATACCCAAATGTGAGAAAGGCCAAGATCATGACTAAAGTTGTGAAGAATCTGCACAGGAATTTTGGGGTACGACGATCCAAGGAGCAATTGAGGAAACGCTGGTCAGACCTGAAACTGAGGGAGCATGATCAGTACAGAAGGATCAAGAGAGTTATTCAAAAAGTAAGTGGTTGTTGTGTGTTCCTATTCTTATTATTACTTGCATGCTGCTCCATGTGCTTTTCTTTACTGTTGTACAGTTTAAAATGGCAACTTTCATGTTCATTGGCACATTAATCGTTTGTAGGAAACATTGTTGGTTCGCCCACTAAAATACGATGTTTTGGGCAGATGCAATTAACTACATTTGTTCAGGCCTATTTCTGTTAAAAGACGTTTGTTGTCTAGATGGGTTTGTAACTAGAATGAAATGCAAACTTCATTCAGTGTAAGGAGAGGACACTCAGCAGCTGTTTACACATCTGGATGCAGGAGCACTAGTGTGGGACACCAGAACACCTTTTTTATTAGGGTGTCCCACACAGGTGCTCCAGTGGATACTATAGGGGTGTCTCCATCTGTGAAACTTGCACAAAACAGGTAAGTATTCCAGCGAAAAAATAATGTTTTCAGCTTGGAACTCTGCCAAAAAAACAATTGTAGGACACATCCAAGCAATGTTTCATATTACTAGTTCTGCCCTCAAATATCTGTGTGCTAAGTATACCTTTTTTTTATTCACATAGGGGAGAAAATACTTGGGACATCTGAGGAGACCAGGGACCCACCACCTCCGAAAGAAGGGGAACTCCCCAAAACACAAGCAGAGGAGGAGGAGGGAGACATTTTTGAAATTGGTGAAATAGTCACCAGAACAGGTGAGTGTCTGAGACCACAGCTTCAGGTAATAGATGTATGCCTGCATATTTATAATACATGGTGTGTTTTTTTTGTTTTTTTTGTTTTTTTTAGATGATGTGGATGTTGTGGAAGAAGAATGTCATTTCACAAGTTAAAGTGCCCAGATCCTCGGGGAGATAATGGGGTGCAATCGTGATTTAGAAAATCAAAAGAAAAAAAATGATGTTCAACAAAAATGAAGAACATCATTGCTGATTTAGGGAGAATATAAAACACCCAAAAATAACATTTTTTCTCATCTATTTTTGTTTTTCCAAAAAAGTTTTAAAGTATTTTAAAAGCAAAATTTTGAAGATGCACACAGTGTGTCAACATGTGCTATCTGCCATCAGGGAATATCAATGTAGTGGGTACAACCCCTTCCTCGCTACTAAAGTGGCTGAGATGAAGGGGTTACACCCCCAAAACAGGTCCATTGATCCCCCATGACGGGAGACAGCACATGTTGACATTAAGCATGGGATCAGGAGGAAAATCCCCAGTTTGAATCCCAATTTGTGTGCATCTTCTAAATTTGGCTTTTACAGGGATGACATCACCCCATCTGTTGAAGGCAATATCAACACATTTTGGACATTTTAATGTCTGATATTGCCTTCACTTTATCAAAGTTGAACTTTGTAAGTTCCTGAGTTGTGTTATGCTTTGAAAGATGCCTGTTTAACCAAAAAAGGCTATTTCTAATTAATGTGATCAAAAAAAATGTTATACACCAAAGATGTTGGTTTGTTCAAAAACCCTTTTATAAATGCACATGTGAATGTGCTTTGAGTAAAAAGTTTTATAATCAACAATGTGTGGCTTCTTCTTTCAATGCTCAAAAGCAGTTTTTGGAGTAAAGTTAGTGTTTTCAATGGCAATGGGGGTTATTTACTAAAGGCAAGTCCACTTTGCACTACAAGTGCAGTTTCAGTGCAGTTTCAAGTGCACTTGTAGTGCAAAGTGGATTTTCCTTTAGTAAATAACACCCACAGTGATTTATAATTTGCCACAATCAAGCCATTTTTATGACTTCCCAAATTTCTGTCATGGTGCTGAAAATGATGAATATTTTTGTCAGTAATGTATTACATACATTAACAACAAAAACAAGGTGTGTGTGTGTGTGTGTAGCAGACGCACATCATAATAATAATGGTTAGCTGAAGAAGAGATTGTCACCTCATGTCTCAAAGAAATTTCGTTTGCACTGTTGAAGAAAAAGGCCAAAAAAACCACCATTAGATAACCGAGGGGACAGCTAAAAGAAAGCCAAGCAGTAAATCAAAGCAAATATTAGTTCAGTTTAAAAAATAAATTTATTTTAAAAATGTCTCAGACATTGTCTGGCATATTAATGGCCCCCCTACCCACAAAGTGTTCCATGTATTTTATACGGACCTCGCGGGCACTTTGGGGGGGCAAGCCAGGATGGCCAGTTTCAAGCGCCGTCAGGGTTTGTACATTAATAAATCCGGCCTCAGTCCCAACTGAGGCAACATAGTTAAAAGAATTTCTCCTTAAAAAGTTGTGGAGAACACAGCAACAAAGGATAATATGATTCAGTTTATATCCGCCATGTGTATGGGTGTAAGAAATAGGCGGAACCGGCTGGCCATTATTCCAAACGTATTCTCCACCACTCTTCTGGCTCTGGCCAGCTGGTAATAAAAAACCCTCTGGTCTGGGGTGGAGATGCCTGTAGAACTCCATTTTTCCCCATGTCCACATAGAGGAACTCGTAAGTAGCCGACACCCTTGTAATTATAATAGTATGACCCCGAGTTGGGGGGTGTGGACATGTTTCCCATCAATTGCCCCTCCACAGTTGGGAAAGTCCCAGCGGGTGGCAAAGTGGGAAGCCACAGTCTGCCATTCCTGTGGCATTGAAGGAAACTGTGGAGTCAAAAAAAAAAAAAAATTAGTCATTTTGCACATAAACATTACAAGCAGATTAGACACAAACATTCTTGGCCAACATAAGTATAACATTTATTTTAAGGAGTATTTAAAGACAAAAGTATAAGGTCCACTTATCAGATTCCTCCCCCCTTTGATGGCCCATTGTAAATATTTAAGGGGGGGAGATGTTTTGGACAGGTAACCCTCTCTACTTCATTGAGAGATGAATGCATACATAATGTGTTTTACTTTGGCCAGCCCCTCCTTACTTACACTATTGGCACTAAACAGGTAAGACGTGTCATAATACAAAAATATAAATACACACTGTCCAAATTGAAGCCCCAATTTTACATTCTGCAATTACCTATCAAGATAATAGGAAAACAAAACTTTAAACAGTACCATTTGAAAGTATTCTGGCAGGCCCTTTCACCACATGCTTTGGTGAATTTAGCCATAAATATGACCAAAAAAGAGGTAGGTATAGTGTGTATGGGTTTGGCAGCAGATAGAGGATTGGTATCAGCTGACTTAGCGGTTGGAGGGAGGGAGGGTTCCAAATGAGTTTGGGCCCCCCAAAAAAATGCCTCTGGCACTCTGCATGAATTTAAGGACACAAATAACATTTGTACACATTTTAGGGGGTGTTTAGGGTAAGCACTACAATGGAGCTGACAAAATACATTAAGTAAATAGGCGAGGTGTATATGGGCCCAGGATAGCATGATGGGGAGGTTAGTGAAGGCAAATATGCATGAAGGACAAAAAAGGAGCATTAAAAGCTTACAGAATGCATGAGGACAAAGGGGACATTCACAGCATATTACAATCATGGTAATTAGGGAATGAGAGATGAAATACTCTACATTAGCAAACATGAAATACATAGAATGTGATGTTAAAGGAGAAAACTTATCCTAATATAGTTCGTCTGCAGGACCTGGATGATGGCAGAACAGGTCTCTGGGATAATGATCCCCAGAGCCTGGGGGAAGATGCCTGTCGAGAACTTAATGTCCTGCAGACTTCTCCCTGTTGCCAAGTACCGCAACGTGGCGACTAGCCTCTGCTCCGGACTGATGGCTTGCAGCATGCAGGTGTCCTGCCTGCTGATATAAGGGTACAGCAGAGCCAACAGACGGTGAAAAATGGGTCAGTCATCCGGAGATAATTCCTGAAATCATCAGGATTATTCTCACAGATCTCATGCAGCAAAGGCATATGAGAGAATTGGTCACGCTGGAGTAACCAATTCTTGGTCCATGAACTCCTCCTTGCCCTGTTCATGGACTGGGCTTGTGTCAAAGCAAGAAGCCCAACACCAAGCCCCTGCACAGCACAAACTGTACAATGAGTACGTACCCACAACATGGCTTCAAAACGGTCGGCTGGTCAGAATGAACTAACAGAACGCACTGAAAAACAGCAAGGCCTGTGAAGAGCGAGCTGAAAATCAGTCACTGATCACTGAAAATCAAATATGAACTGACTGCACGCACTGAAAAGCAGATACAAACCCACAAGCACAAACTGAACAGCAGTAAAACGATCTGAAAATCACGAGTCAGAAAAGCCCAAATCGTCTCCAACCAAACTTTTACTAACTCGAGATAAACACGAATTAAAAAATTATTAGACCCCCGCGCTTATGGTGAAAATGAAAAATGAGGTGCTGCAGCCTCTACAATAATTTCACCCTAAGGTGAATTTAGAAGAAATGTGAAAAAGAGGGGATAGGTATGGCGCTGCTCTTATTAACAGGTGACCTACAACCTCTAAATACTTGAGGGGTGTGTGTCACGGGTGCATTTAGTGCAAAAAGTGACAATAAAAGTGCAGAAATATTTGTATATTCACAAAAATCCACAAAAAAATCCTACTGTGTAAACTACCTAACCGCTTATATATAATGCATATTTTTATGTCCAAACAAATACACAATCCTGTGCAAAACCTGCAATTCCAAGTGACATTTCTGGGAAAAAAAATCCAACATATATGACTGGTGTATATTGTTGCTGTGAAACTGGGTTCAGAAATATGCATATACCGTCCTTAAACCCTGGTGTATAAAAAAGTCCAATAAAGTAACAATGTGCTCTTTCAAATTGTTCTGTGCTTCTTGGAAAACAGTACCCCATAAGAAATGCACTCACCGCTATTATTCACCCCACAAGGAGTTATTTCACCTTCACAGTATGAGCCACTGTGCAGCCTGTGGAGTGGAAGGAAACTTCCTCTCCTGTGTTCTCCAAGTGCCTCCTTGTCTGCGATGTAAGTGGTCTCCTCATTGTTAACCTCTTAGATGTTGCCCACATGTAGAGAGGAAAGAGATTCCATAGTGTGATACCGTACAAATATCCAAACATTTATTAATAATACTGATGGGTACTCACATTTATTAAAAATCATTAAAAGCAAAAACAGTATTTAAAAACAGGAAACTGGAGCGATCTGCTCCAGATGACGTCCCATAGACGAAATGCGTAGGACGGAACTATACAGCGTCATTGCATCACTTTCGGTTTCGAGCCGTGGAGCGCAGATCGCTCCAGTTTCATGTTTTTAAATACTGTTTATTCTGTTTAATACTTTTATTCTAGTTACAAACCCATCTAGACAACAATGTACTAAACTTCTTTTAATACAAATAGGCCTGAACAAATGTAGTTAACCTGCATCTGCCAAAAACGTCATATTAGTGGGTGAACAAACGATGTTTACTACGAACGATTACTGTGCCCACGAACCTGAAACTTGCCATTGTACTGTACAACAGTAAAGAAAAGCACATGGAGCAGCACTAAAAAAATAATAATAGGAACACACGACAAATACTTTTTTGAAGCACTTTCTTGATCCTTCTGTACTGATCGTGCTCTCTCAATTTCAGGTCTGACCGTCGTTTCCTCAATTGCTCCTTGGATTGTCGTACCCCCGAATTCCTGTGCAGACTTCTCACAACTTTAGTCATGATCTTGGCCTTTCTCACATTTGGGTTGCTGTACGGTCCATACTTCCCATCATAGTCGGCCCTCTTCAAGATGTCCACCATATCCACCATCTCTACAAAGGACGTATTTGAGGCCTTGTATCTCGTCCTGGATCGGGACGTTTCTTGCTCTGGGCTTTCCTCCTCATTGCTGCTCTCTGCATGCACCTGCTGTCTCTTCTCCGCCATGTGCTGCCACTGCGCCGAAAGAGAAAGGGCAGGGAATACACTAGAAAGAAGGTCAGGGGGCGGAGTTTCACGCATGCGCAGTGTATATAAAGCATAACACGCATGCGTCGTACGTATGATCTGTGAGCGGAGGACGGAGTAGCGTAAGCACTGATCATGCAAATGAAGGTACAATTTTAACTTGGGGCATCAGTGGTTAGTGACCTATACTGCTTATAGATTGAGGCCTATATTGGGACAAGATTAGGAGAGTTTAGCCTGACATTAGGGTTTGTCTTGTGTTGTGTCTTGCAGAGAAAATGGATACATTTATTGACCCAGACTTTCTGCCAAACTTCATAGACATGTACAGGGAGCTGCCATGTCTCTGGCAAGTCAAAAACAGGGACTACTCCAACAAGCTAAAGAGGAAGGCAGCGCTGCAGCAACTGTTGGAATTAGTGAAGCCGGTGACTCCCATGGCAGACATCAACTATTTGAAGGCCAAAATTGGTGGACTGAGGAGCACATGTAATAGGAAGCGCAAGAAGGTCCAGGATTCCATGATATCTGGATCAGCAGCAGATGACGTTTATGTCCCCAGGCTGTGGTACTACAACAGACTGCGGCTTTTGTCAGACCAGAGTGAACCCAGGCCATCGCTATCAACACTTCCTTCCACACTTTCTTCCACATCAGATGAGGCTTCAGAAGTCCAACCTGGGCCTTCGCCCAGGAAGAAGATGTGGAGGAGTCCAGCTTGAGCCAGGTATAGCATTGTTTAACATATTTCTTGTCAAAAATTGAATGATGTTACCTAGATGCTATTACTGATCACTAATTTCTGATTTAACAAAGTGGTTTACATATCAATAGACAGTAGTGGCCAAAAATGATTGGGACAAGAATGAAAAATGCTGGGGTCAGAATGATAGTCTTTTCTATTTGTTAATGTAGCGCTGGTAGATTTGCGATCTACCATATGTTAGGTAAATTTAGTAACTTGTTCGTTAAATAGGTTAGGTTTGCCTCTGTTTCAGCTTGGCTGACGTTGTGTGTGTTTCCATACTGACCAGTGGGTGTCGCTGTTATCACTGGCCAGTGTTGGAAAGGCAACGTGTCAAAGCGTATGGATGCTCTTCTGTCCTGGAGACAATTCGGTGGAGGTGGTCCTCTGAGTTGCATTCTGGGCGAGGGTATTTATGGGAAAGATGCCATATTGGGGGTTCGTTTTTACAGTCACCTGCTGGCCCTCCTGGCCGACAGGTATGCGTTAGAGAGCAATCTTGTGGTCCTCTGTTCCGGAGGCCCATGCCACCACAGCAGCCGAGGAATGGTCCTGAGCTGTCTATCCAGAAGGGAAGAAACTGGACAACCGAGGAGATCCCAGGGGAGGACCCGTCATGGAAGGATCATGCAGAGTGCTGGTCTGGAGAGGGGCCTGGTGACTCGGTTGGAGGACGTATCCTAAAAAGTAACTATACAGCATAGTGTTGCTGGGTTGGCTTAAAGGTTCAAGCACTGTGACTGATGTTCATTGCAGAAAACCAATACATCCTGTGGCAGAGAATTATACAGGTTTATCCCAAATAAATCTGTGGCAGAGACTTTTGTTCGTGCTACGTACTGGCTGCTAGGCAAGTGAGAAAGGCCTATCCAGGCGAGCAAAGAGTGTGTCCCACAAGGGGAGCGCATCCTATTGTAATATCCAAATTCTACCAGGACATTTATCAAGAATCTTATAAGAAGATATTTGAGTTTCTTCTGCAAATCTACCAGCGCTACGTACTCCCTCCACTACAATAGACGTTGTCTCCAACGTCTGTCCAAAACAGTAACAGTAACTCCCAAGCCTGGGAGTAAGTATTTGAGTTTCTTATAACTTGGATAGACAAAGAGAGAGGAAAAGACAGTGGAAAGATATTATAAGACTTACATCTATAAACATTATGTTCACATCCGCAAACAAAACCATCCTACGATTGTACATAACCTCACTATCTATCTAGCTAAAAAGCCTCCCAGCTTGATAGGAGATCCAATAATTCCTGAAAAGGAAAACTTATTAAACACACACATATATATTTATACTGTATAATATTAGGAGCAAAGCCTCATTCCTAGAGAAAATGAGTCTCTCTTCCTTTTATCCATATCAGAATAAACTTAAGGAGTCCATCCCTGTACTATGATCGTTTCAAACAAAGAAAAAAAATTAAATCCGGCTAGCAAAAAAAAAGTCCTTGGATTTAAAACACTGAGCATAATATGTAAATCTTAACCACGCAGATTTCTTTACACTGATACTAACTAGCTAACTTCTTGCTAAGTTCTTTTGTCCAGAATTACCAATAAAACCGGGGATCTGGCAATGTCAGTGGTTTTCCCATTTTATCTACGGTGGTAATGACAACATCGTCTTTTCCCGGCCTGCAGATAACCACTTTGTCAGCATAGATGTGCCTACCGAAGTTCCAGTGCATGAAGCATCCACTAAAACGTTCATCCATCTTAACAGAACATCCAGTCTTTCGGATAGGCTTAGGCACAGACAAATAGTCCCAAACAGCTTCACTGTACCAAAGTTCCCGATTAGATTCAATCACCTGCATTATATCCTGGGGCACATAGGAGAACTCCAAACCGTACTCGGCAGCTACACGCTTGTTTAACATCCTCTGCAAATGTGCAAGTTTGGGCAAAGATCTGTCTCTCCCCATACCAGGTGGTACACAGGAATCCAATGATTTGCTCACCATAGACCCAGCCGGTGTCTGCAGTGAACTAGCAACTTTTGGCAAAGTCCCGGTAACAGTACTGTGTGGCTCCACACAGGGTGACGTCTTCCCTGAACTCAGGGCTGTCCATTCAGGGAAAGTCACAGCAGAGGCAACATCTTCACCTTGTGACCATAATAGCTCTTGTGACATAGTCTCAAATAGGCCATCATCCCCAGAAAGATCCGACATGGATTCAAATTCCGAGTCTCTCAACTCTTCTGCTGGTAGATATTTACTCACAGTCCCAGATACATTCCCCATCAGTGGCTTACACGTTCTTGACGTGGACTCTGGTAGCTCTGGTTCAGGTAACCTCTGGGGTAGGCCTCGACCACGGCCGCAGGAAGCCTTCACATATCCCACCTTCCTCTGAGTAGGTACAACAGGAGTAGGTGTAGTGGACACAGAAATCAAAGTAATGTCCCCTGAAGAGACGACAGCAGCAGTGTCTCTTTCCGAAAAAACATTATCAGCAACAACAGGCAAAGTGGTGGCCTGTCTTTCTCTCTCCGTAGCGGTAGCAGCTTCTACTGTGGTGATACCTGTTGCCCAATCTATCCGATAAGCACGGGGCGACGTGGTAGGTTGCTCCACCACAAACAAGTACTCTCCACATTTCAGACATCGGCCAAATGGACGGAGATGTACGGCCAATCCTTCACATTGGTGGCAGATCATACCCAGTCCCTCAATATCTCCTGAGGTATACAGGACAAACCTCCCCTGGGGCTTCAAACGAACTCCAGTATCTGTAAGCAGAGTTCCAGATAGCACAGCATTCATCATAGTGCTTGTAGGGAACATTCTCGGTCCCATGATTGGCTGCATCACCGGAAAAGACATGGCCACACTCTGATCTTCTCAGCACGATCACAAGGCCTCTCTTCTCCTCTGGCGCCAAACACATACATGCGTCCCATGCGGTAACAAGTAGGGGAGACTCCTCCCACTTGTTCTTCTGGTCACGTAGCTCCTGGGCCTTCACTGGCACCCGCCGTCTACGCATTTAGAAATAAAGTACTGCAGTTTAGCCTTTTCTCTTCCTGAAGAATTTTTTTCAAAGTCCAGCTCTCTCCGTAAACTCCCGGTAAAACACCTCTCTGGGTTGCGAGAATTGACGGTCAACAAATCCCAGACGACGCCCCCACATGTAGCACTAACTCTCGGTGGAGCTGCTGGTTTAAGCGGGCTTGTTACCTTCACTCTCCTTTCCTCTGTTTTACCGGCACCGGGTCTAGGGTTCCGTTGAGTTTACCTCTGGACGATACACGCACCAACACTTGAATACATTTTCAATGCTTTATTAAACGATTTACTAAGGAAGTAGCAGGAAAGAGGCAGAAGGGAAACCACCGCGAGTTTAGAGCTACATAAACATTCAATTTGCAACAGTAATTAGCTCAAAATTGTGTGTGATTGATGACCAAAAAAAAAAAACTATGTTCCATTTTCATGCACAGGAAAGTCTCAGCCAGGAGGAGGCCGTGGAAAGTGGCAGCCAGGAGGTGGCCGTGGAAAACAGCCTAACAGAATCCCAGGTTCCTCCCTTCTGCCTTCCAACAAAAAGGACCAGGAAGGTGAAGAACCTGGAGGAGTCAGCGACTGTTTTGATTCGGCAGGCTACTGCAGTCCTCCCAACAACCCCCGGTGGCCCCGAGTCGTGAAAGCCACTAAACTGGAACAAATGGAGAAGGGCCAATGTTTCATCTGTGAGGAGGTAATATTTCAGGCCCTAAACAGGTTACCAATGTTGACAGTCAAATAATTGATGTCTACCCTGGGGTACAAAGGCTTCATCAATTCCAACTGTTTCTCCAGCGCTGCCTTCCTCTTTCTTTTCTTAGGACCCCTATTAACTTTTAAATTTTGGTTTTGACAAATACTTGGCTATGTGTTTTACTTCAAAAAGGACAGTTTGTATGTGAGTAGGCAGGAACGTTTCAAAAATACAATGTCAAATTAACAAGGGACACCAACACCAACCAACCTATTTGAGGTAAAAAAAATACAAGATAATAATGGTGTTGTGGTAACTTGACACACAAATCAACTAAAAAATATTATAGAGATCACTAGAAAAAAAAAGAAAAATTATTCTGGAGATCTGTAGATTTTTTTTTTTTTTTTAAAAAGGAGATCGCTATAAAAAATAAAAAAAGATTATTCTGGAGATGTTGATAAAAAAAAACAACAAAAACAAAGATTATTCATGAGATCACGAGAAATACTAAAAAATCAGTTTGTCAGAACTCTGTGTGAATATCAGCAGCAAAGCAACTTCATTATTCTAGCATTATAAAGAAGAAGAGAATGTGCTGCATTGAAAGATTTAAAAATTTGCTGCGTGACGAATGTGCTATCACCATTACGAACGCTAGTTTTACAAGACCAAGCGCTTCCGTCTCGTACTTGATTCTGAGCATGTGTGGACTTTTGTGCATCGGACTTGTGTACACACGATTGGACTTTCCTTTGTTGTCGGAAAATTTGAGAACCTGCTCTCAAACATTTGTGTGCGGAAATTCCGACAGCAAATGTTCGATGGAGCATACACACGGTCGGACTTTCCGACAACAAGCTCACATTGAACATTTCCCATCGGAAAGTCCGATCGTGTGTATGCCGCATAAGACTGTCAGAAGACATGTTTATCATATGCAAATGTTTTCAACAGAACTCGAATTAGTATTAGTACATTGGAGAATATTGTGTCAAATATGGCAATCAATGTGTATTATATTTGCCACAGTAAAAATATTACAGTATGTTTGTTAGGCTATTGCATGTTTAGATGTGTCACAAAATGAATCTTTAATTAGGGTATAATAATACCAAGACTGTTTGTCTATCTGTTCTAATAATCCTTAATGACTTTGAATTGTAATTTAATTTAATTATTTTTTTATCGTTATGAGTTGATATCATTTTTCAATATGTTTTTAAGGCTTATATCTCTAGAGGCCAGCTGTTCAAAATGAAAATCAGTATGAAGGACTGTGCTCATTATAAGGTTTATTACCTTTTATTAGCCTCAAAATCATGAAAATTATATTAAAAAGAAAGACATTCATCAATTCAAAGGAAAATCAATGTGGTGTTGCTTTAAAATTAGCAATATGTATTAAGTACAAATAAATGTGCATCAATATCTTTTCATGTCTTTACAGCCTAAAGTCTAAAGCCCCATACACACTATCAGATTTTCTGCTGATTTTTTCCTTCAGATTTAACAAAACTATATAATATGAGGTCAAACCTTAGGGGTTTCAATTTGTATGCAATCAGGAAGGCCCTTGCACTACATGGCTTTGGTAAATCTGAAGACAAAAATCAGCAGAAAATCTTATAGTGTGTATGGGGCTTTACAATCACTGAAAACATTACTACAATTACATATGGTAATGTATGAAAAACAGTGGAACTTACCATAGAAAAAAAATGTGTCCTACTAGCATTGTTATAATCAAGAAAATAAATGTGACGCCAGCAGAAAAAGCTTTAATATGAATGAATAAATTATTCCTCTATGTCCCCAGTTACTATGTGCTATGTGAATTTGAATTATTCCCACAGTCCAAAAACAATACTACTGGAATTCATAACAAATGTCTATGATGAAAAATGCAGGTGTGTGCGTATGACCGATTCATGTACCTGTCAGAAATTTGACGCATGGAGGCTGGCACTAACGCTGGAGTCGTCATCCTCAGAGCAGCTCAGTATTATATCTATATAATACCTATAAAATCACAGGCCCATCATTGCTAAACTCCCCGCTTAGCCACTTCACCTGTCACACAGAGAGGGGTAGCGGCCAAGGAGTTGAGTTGTGGGGTGCGTGGAGCATGCTGTTGAAACACTGCTTTCCCATTAGTTCCACCTGCTCTGAGATTTACAGTGGGCACAGCCTGATAAGAAATTCTGAGAGACTAGTTCCAATAAGGTTTGCATTCCTTGCAATGGAGGGGGTGGAAT